>NW_015168152.1:16445-34451 GCF_001447785.1 Gekko japonicus | reverse complement strand
GGGGGGGGGGGAGACACAGCCTGGGTCCCTCCTCCTTTCTCAGGGGGGCTTTTGCTCCTGATGATTCTACAAGGTATCCAAACAAAAGATCCTCCGAATTACCCATACCCTGCCTTCCATCCTATACGTTGCCAGACTCCTCCCTTCCAGTGTGCAATTTCTGCCTGGCGAGATCTCTAACGAGGGGATCTGCTTTTTCTTCCAGTGCCCCTTTTCCTATGAGGAGGTGTCCATCTGTTTCACTGAGGCAGAGTGGGCCCTGCTGGATCCGGGACAAAGAGCTCTGCACAGGGAAGTCATGCTGGAGAACTATGGGAATGTGGCCTTTCTGGGTAAGGATCTTTCATAGGTGCCAAAGGTGTGAATTACTGTCATTGTGATGAGGAATGAGTCAAAATATTGAATAGCAATATACCGTTTTGAGGCCTGTCCCGCTACTTGGGGAGGGGCTGTGGCTCACTGGCATACAGAAGGTCCCAGTTTCAAACCTTGGCAGCATCTCCAGTTAAAAGGATCGGGTAGGAGGTGAGGTGAAAGACCTCTGCCTGAGACCCTGGAAAGTTGTGGTCAGACTGACTTCAATGGACCCAAGGGTATCATCCAGCAGAAGACAGCTTCCTGTGTTCATGTGTGTGTACATGCCCAGGGGCCACTGAGGCCAGTATTGTGGCCATCACCCAAGCCAGGAAAGGTGTCCTGGCTACGGTTTTGCGCTCTGTACGTACTCAGCCAAATAAAACCCCGAAAAATGCAGATTAGATTCATCTACCAATATAGCTAGCCCAAATAAAGGCCAAAAAAATTCAGCTTTTTTGGGGGTATCTAAGCAGCGTGAAGTTCACCCACTTTTGGGTGAGGACTTTGGAGCCAACCAGCCATTAAAACCGGTCAGTTTCCCTCCCCTTCGTTTCCAAGCTTGGAAGTGGGGGGGGCAGCTAAAGGGAGGGATTAGAATCATAGAATCACAGAGTAGGAGGGGACCTCCAGGGTCATCTAGTCCAAGCCCCCACACAGGGCAGGAAATTCACAAATACCTCCCCCCACACACACACCCAGTGACCCCGTTCTATGCCCAGAAGATGGCAAAACAACAACAACCAAAAAAACCCCTCCAGGATTCCTGGCCAAAATGGTCTGAAGAAAACCTGCTTCCTGACCCCAAAATGGCGATAAGCATTTCCCTGGCCGTGTAAGAAAGGGCCACGAGAACTAAGCACTGATGCAACCCTTCCTGCCCTCCCTCTCATGATCTGCCCAAATTCACAGCATCAGCATTACTGTCAGATGGGGCCATCTAGCCTCTGTCTGAAAACCTCCAAAGAAGGAGAGCCCACCACCTTCCGAGGAAGCCTGTTCCACTAAGGAACCAATCTAACTGTCAGGAAGTTCTCCCTAATGTTTAGCCAAAAACTCTTTTCATTTAATTTCAACCCGTTGGTTCTCGTTCAATCTTCTGGGGCAACAGAAAACAATTTCGCACCATCCTCTATGTGACAGCCCTTCACGCACTTGATGTTGATCATATCACCTCTCAGTTGTCTCCTATCCAGGCTAAACATACCCAGCTCCTTTAACCTTTCCTGATAGGACTTGTTCTCCAGAACCCTCACCATCTTTGTTGCCCTCATCTGGGCACGTTCCAGCTTGTCTGTATCCTTAAAATGTGGTGCCCAAAACTGAACACATCAATTAGTGTTTATTCTTCAGCCATCTCTAAAAAAGATCTTGGAAGTAAGCCTTTAGAAGATTTAATCTTCTTAATAGTTTTCCTTTCTAGGCCTTGATCAAAAACAGAATTAAAATCTCCAACCATACAAATATCCATGTAGTCATATTTTGTCATAGTTTCCTTCACTTTCAAAAAATTTCCCCTGCGATTCATTCGGTGCCTATATCACCACTAATAAAATTTTCCTGTCTCTAATATCTATTTCAATTAGAAGAAGTTTTCCATTTTCTAATGACGATACCAAAGCAGGTTTCAGTTTTTCTTTCACATAGACAACTATTCCTCTTTTCTTTACTTTGTCCGAAGCAGTAAATAACTTACCATGTTTGTTATTGACCAGATGTTCAACTTTACATCAAATATGTGTTTCCTGCAGACCTATAATATCCATATCTATCTTCTTAAGTTGTTTAAATATCTTTAGTCTTTTCTCAGGTGAATGTAGTCCATTTATATTTGCCGAAAATATCTTGATTGTTGATGAATCCATTATGATCGATTCTTATTACTACCATTTGTATTTGTGGCCTTCCTTCCATAGATGATTTTTTGGATGTACTAACCTGAAGTTCTTCATCCGAAGCTGTTCAGTAGGCCGATGCTTCCTCTTCTTTTTCTGTTGTTGAGCCTTTTGTTTTTGCCTTCTTTGTTTCTCCCCATTGTAGAAGATTTCCATAGCAATCCAAAAAGTCTTTTGCTTTAAAAATGGAGTCCAATCTGAATCTTTGACCTTCAAACGTGAAGAAAATTCCTCCTGGAATAAGCCATCGAAATGTAATTGAATTTTCTGTAAGTTTAGAAGTCAAAAATGCACATTTTCTTCTTTGTCTCATTTTCCAAGGAATTTCTCTTACAATCTTTATTTCCTTGTCTTGTATTCTAAGAGTATTATTCTGTGCTTCTTTCCACACACGATCTCTGACTGTCATCTTAGTAAATTTCACGTTTACTTCCCTTGGAAGATTATTCTTCCTTGCATAAGCAGAGTTAGCTCTATATAAGAAGTCAATTTCCCTCTCCATTTCTTCATCGACTCCCATGAAATACGCCAATCCTTCTGCCATAACTCTGATTAGCTCTTCTCCTTTTTGTCAGGCACATTCTGAAATCTAAGCACATCCATTTCCAGTTGGAGCAGCGAGTCCAAGACAGTCACCTGCTCTATGTCCATCCTGTCCACTCTCAATGATGTTGCTTCAGCTTTCTTGGCTGGCTGTGCCACCCCTGTTATTTCCTTCTTCTTTTCTATTAATTGTTTGTTGAAATCAGCCATTTTAGCTTTTACAGCTGAGTAATGTTTTGTTTGGGGCAATCATAAAGCCCTCTGGGTAAGGAGGGACCTTCTAGGGACCTGAAATCTGGAGGATCAGAAGCTCCTTCTGGGAAGAGCTCAGCTGTGGCTTTTGAGGAGTTGAAGTATCCTTAAATACTAGATCTAAATACGAGAGCCGGGTTTGATTCCCCACTCCTCCACTTGCACCTGACTGGATGATCTTGGGCAAGCCATAGCTCTGATAAAAGCTGTCCTTGAAAAAGAGCAGTTTCTTTCAGAGCCCCCTCAGCCCCACCTACCTCACACGGTGTCTGTTGTGGGGAGGGGAAGGAGTTTGTAAGCCGCTCTGAGACTCCTTTGGGTAGTGAAGGGCGGGGTATAAATCCAATTTCTTCTTCTAGATATTCTGGGGAGAGGTGGAGGGGTGCTTAATATTGGCCAAGCTGGACGAGGCCAAAGGACCATCAGTACTTTCCTACGGGAGTCACATAGATGCCTTGGACCTTACCAGCCCTCCCAGGTGCTAACAGGATCTCTCTCTTTACTCCAGCAGAGAATGAGCAGACAAATAAGGAGGGTGAGGAACTTCATCAGCAAATGTCAGATAGAGTTAAAAAGGAAGACTTCAAAGAAAAAAGGAATCTAGGCAGACCAAGGAGAAACAAAGGCGCCCATATGGTTGAGAAGAGAGATGGAAGAAAGCATAGTGTACTATTTACAAAGCACAGAATAATGAAGGCAAGTAAATCAATTCCATGTGGAAAGTATTTCAGAAGTAGATCACAGCTCTTTGTGGACCAAAGAATACACAGAGGTGAGAAACCTTTTGAATGTTCAGACTGTGGAAAGCAATTCTGTCAGAGTGGCAGTCTAAAACGACATCAAAGAACCCACACAGGGGAGAAATCTTTTGAATGCCCAGAGTGTGGGAAGAGATTCAGTGATAGTGGCAGTCTAAAACGGCATAAAAAAACCCATACAGGAGAGAAACCTTTTGAATGCTCAGAGTGTGGAAAGAGGTTCATAAGCAGTGGTAACCTTCAGTGGCATCAGACAACTCATACAGGGGAGAAACCTTTTGAATGCTCAGAGTGTGGAAAGAGGTTCATGAGCAGTGGTAACCTTCAGCGGCATCAGACAACTCACACAGGGGAGAAACCTTTTGAATGCTCAGAGTGTGGAAAGAAATTCAATCAGAGGGGCAATCTTCAACTGCACCAAAGAACCCACACAGCGGAGAAACCTTTTGAATGCTCAGAGTGTGGAAAGAGATTCAGACACAGTATCAGCCTTCAACGGCACCAAAGAACCCACACAGGGGAGAAACCTTTTGAATGCTCAGAGTGTGGAAAGAGGTTCATGAGGCGTGGTAACCTTCAGCGGCATCAGACAACTCACACAGGGGAGAAACCTTTTGAATGCACAGAGTGTGGAAAGAAATTCAATCAGAGGGGCAATCTTCAACTGCACCAAAGAACCCACACAGGGGAGAAACCTTTTGAATGCTCAGAGTGTGGAAAGAAGTTCAGTCGGAGTGGCAGTCTTCAACTGCACCAAAGAACCCACACAGGGGAGAAACCTTTTGAATGCTCAGACTGTGGAAAGAGATTCAGATTCAGTGACCATCTTCAACAGCATCGAAGAAACCACACGGGGGAGAAACCTTTTGAATGCTCAGAGTGTGGAAAGAAATTCAGTAGGAGTGCCAATCTTGAAGTGCACCAGAGAACTCACACAGGGGAGAAGCCTTTTGAATGCTCAGAGTGTAGAAAGAGGTTCGTTCAGAGTGGCCATCTTCAATTGCACCAAAGGATCCACACAGGGGAGAAACCTTTTGAGTGCTCAGAGTGTGGGAAAAGTTTCACTCAGCATGGAAATCTTTTACAGCATCTAAGAACTCACATGAGCAGAAACCATGTAACTGCTTAGCCTATGAAAAGAGCTTTACTTTTATTTCACAACAAAAAGGCAACCTTAGACCATATAAAGCATCAAAACTATATAAACTCTTGTAGAAAGCTTGAATCTACACAGAAATCTTACCTAACCAGAAAGAAATATTAAAAAAGCTTTAGCTTATTGAAGGAGTTTTAGTTATGTTTGAAGTCCTCAAATACATCCCACAGGGAAGAAAACAAGGATTGGCTCTCCTGACTGAAGGAGATTCAAGATCAGCTCATGTCTCCCTTAGCCCGGAGGAGTCACATAAGGGAGGGACCTCATACATGCTCACTGTGTGGCAACAGCATGAGGGACAGATCCCATTTTCCTGTTCTTCAGAGGATTGATACGAGGGTGAAACATTTCTATAGCTGGTTCTGATTAGGGTCTTCTTCAGATGCCCAGATTTTGGAGGTTCAGAATGCCTCAGAAAGTAGTTACACAAAAGAGGGCCGTGAGGTCCTGCTTATTGGGAGGACTGTTTCTCCTTTAAAACGCACTCTGTGAACATGAATTTAGTAGATTTCTGCTGCCACCAGGAATTCTCTCTCTCTCCTAGCCACACAGGCTACACTCTCTTGCTCATGGCCACACAGGCTAAACTCTTTCACTCATAGCCACACAGGCTAAACTCTCTTGCTCATAGCCACACAGGCTAAACTTCAACTGCCTCCTCTGCCAAACAGACTCTCTCAAGAACTCTCCACACTCATCTCTTCAAGAATACAGAATCACCTCAGAGACACCCCTCCTCTCAGATTCTCAGTAATCAGCCAATCACATCACACTTATCTCCCTCTATCACTCTTCTTACATTACTGCAGCCAAACTAAACATTTAAAGAAAGACATGAAAACATAAAATCATTTCAAGGGCCTTTTTAGTGGTTGCCCTCCTCGGTGAAAACTCGCTACTTCAGGTTATCTGCTGATCTAACTATTTCTGGCATATACAAAACTTCTAAAAACATTTCTTTTTCCAAATGCTGTGAGGAAATGGACAAGTTGAGGGTAACAGATATTTACAGTCTCTCTGTTACTGGCATAAACGTAGAATCACCAGCCAGCATCCTTAATTGACAAACATTTTTAGATGACAAGCATTTCCAGAGAGGCATGATACAACCCTAATCTCTCCCCAGTCCAGCCTGCTGTGAGCTTTTTTCGGTGTCACTATTTTGAAGCCCAAAGAGTTCTGGCAATAGGATTGTATAGAAATATTGCTTTCTAAATTCTCATGCCTTCTCCTGTGATGACATTCTGTATGACACGCTGTGTCTTTGCTTCCTGTTGCAGGCCAAATGGTGAGACCAGATGGCCTCAGCCACCTAATAGCCATGCCATATAACCATGCACGTTCTTTAACACCTCTATGTCAAGAACCAGACTTGAAGGCTCCACTCCTGGCTCACATGGGCCAAGTCACGTACACAATGAAGGAAGCTGGAGGTTGGGTCACCTGACTGCAGGTGGGGCCCCAAACACACACACCCGATGTTGGCAACCATGGCAACCAGCAATTGGGCACACACCCTACCACTCATGATTGGCTGATAGCCACAGCTAATTATGACTGGATTGGGGTATAATTCCATTGGTCTCTATGGGAGAGAGCTCTCTTCTCTCCTCCTGCTATTGCTTGCTTTATTGCATCCTGAGATGCTGACTTTTGAAAGAAAGAACAACCTTTTTGTTACTGTGAAGCTGTATCTCTGAACAGATCTGGGCTACATACTTGTGCAAGATGGGATTTCTCTTCAAAATCCCTTGGTGCCTACTTGGACTGTTATACCATGGACTATTTTGGACTATTGAAACCTAACTGGGTAACTATGATTCTCCTGAATGTGTATTAAGGGCAAATAGCCATAGCTTTTTATTATATTTTAGTATTCTCTAGTAGTCTGTTTGCTATGCTTTGTACTGAATAAAGATCATTCTTATTTGTAATTGTCTCGGATGATGTAATTGAACTCCAAGGCTAAATCTCGTGTCTAACGCTGACCACATAGAGCTACCACTGTGACTGTGATGTGTAAGTCCCAGATGCCAACTAAGGGATTGAATCTCTGCCCTTAGGCGAGGCGGGGACTCTTGTGAAGAGATTCTTGTGGCAACTGTTGTGAAGACCAGAGAGAGTACAGACTCTCTCATGGTTTGTTGTTTAATGTACTGAAATACTGGATTCCCTCGCACTCCTGGACTGGACTGAGTGGGTTAATCCTGTACAAGGATTTACTTGGGTCAAAAGGAAAAGCTTGTGTCCCCCAACCCAACATCTCCATAAGTTTTAAAGGGTCAGAGCCCCCCTCCCCCAATATCATCCAGAATTGTGGAAATTGACTGGTATCCATGGAGTTGGCAGGAGGGACACACACTCCCCAATCCCAGTTGTCCTCCCCACCCCACCCCCAGATTCTCTCAGGGACAATTAGGAAGGAGAGGTAAGATTCCCTCCTCCCGCTCTGGCACACACAAATACTCCCATCTCCGTGAGCCAGAAATGACCTGGAGTAAGCTCTGGGCCAAGGCTTATTCCTCACCTCTGACTCCTCAGAAGTCCCCTTGAATTCCTCCTTGGAGACTGTGTCTTTGTGCAGCAGGCTGAGAAATTTCATCTCACTAATTTGGAAAGCTAACTGCATCAAGGTTGCAAACAGGCTGGGGGGGAATCCTGTCTCTTTCCCAGAAACTTAGGCCCCTGCCACACGGCAGGGGAAAAGCCTCTAAAAGCGCGGCTTTGAAAAGACGTGCCAAAGTTGAGACGCCGCGGCGGGATCCCATGGATCCCCTGGCCACTGCGCCTTTTCAGAGCGGCTTACAAACTCCTTTCCCTTCCCCTCCCCACAACAGACACCCTGTGAGGTAGGTGGGGCTGAGAGAGCTCTGACAGAAACTGCTCTTTTTCAAGGACAGTTCTTATCAGAGCTACGGCTTGGCCAAGGTCATCCAGCCAGGTGCAAGTGGAGGAGTGGGGAATCAAACCCAGTTCGCCCAGATTAGAGTCCACGCACTTAAGCACTACACCAAACTGGAGAGACTTTTTTCCTCCAGTCAGTTGGCATCCCTTGATTAAATATTTCTTTAAGAATCAGAGTAAACAAAACTCAGGTAAGGCAGAGTCATAGCTCATTAAAGAGGTTATTATTTTTATCAGGTACATCAGACTGTGTTTTCTGTGCTTTGTGGGGGGGGTTATGTGTTGGGCTTCATTAAAGGTGTCAAAAGTTAGTGTGGCACGTCTTTTTTCAATTGTGCATAAAGTTTAAATAAATCCTCTTGGAGACGCTGGAGACTTGCACCTGGGGCCACAACTGATTCCCATGAATGAACCCGACCCAGTTTGCCCACATTCATGATGTGGGTTAGATAAGTTCAAGAGCCAGCGTGTTGTGTTACAACTTGGTGGATCTGGGTTCAAATCCACAGTAGGCCCTTTAACCTGTCACATTTCCAGGCTAACCGATCTTGCAAGATAGTTGTAAAGATTAAATATTGGGGGGGGGGGCCTTCTTGGAAGAGATGTGATAGGTGTAGAAATCTCGGTGCTTCTGTATTAATTTCCAAGTGGGAACCAGCAAGGACTTGTGGGATGCATCTCACTTCTCCACTACTTCATATTTCCCTTTCCTGAAAGACCCGATAGCGCCTCCTCTTTTCATGCTTCCTTCTTTCCTTCCCACCCCACAGCCAACCTATATTTTTCTGCCCCTGTGTTCAGCTTTCCCTCTCCACCATCTCCTACCTAGGAAACCTATGGCCCAGTTGTGTGAGGTAGGCTACTGGACCAGGCCAACCTACATGGTAGGGAACCTTCAAGGATTTGGAGGGGCACCTCACCCCCCACCCACCCATTTCCCTCTTTCCTTCCCCTTGGCAACCCCCATATCCTCTCCCCTTTCCCTGCCTTATTCTCTCCTTCTCAGCCATTCACCAACCAACCTACCTTTTATCTGTATCTCATCTGCAGCTATATTTATTCTTTATTTACTGCATTTATAACCTGTATTTCTACCCTTTCTGTCACGTCCTGGATGTATGCACCTGGTCGACATTCTGCCTCTTGAGACTACAAATCCGGATGGCACACTGTAGCCTCTGACTGAAGGAGCGGCAGACACATTTCTCTAGATCGCTGGGAAGGCGGGGCATGAGCAAAGAAACCTTAGCCCAAGTCTCTGTTGTTGGAAGAGGCCATCTGTGATTCCAGGAAAACTCCAGGCCCTGCCTGGAGGCTGGCAACCAGTCTTCCTTTGTCTTTCTGCACATTGTGAGCGATGTGACCAGAATCGAGGCCAAAGAACCCAATCTACTGAACCTTGGGACAGAGAAAGAACCTGCTGCCCTTTGCAGCAGGTCTTCCGCCCCCCCCCAACCCAAGCAGGCATCGTGGCGGTTCCTCCCCCATTGCATGTGGAGGAGATTACAGAGGAGACATCCAGGTTGGCTTTCCACCGCTGCCTGAGAGGGGGTGAAATAAGGATGGAGGGAAACTCTTTCCATATTCCTTCCCCCTCCCCTCCGAGGGATGCCAAAAAAAACCCCGCTCTCCATGCATTTAGGAGGTGGGAATAACACGAAGAGCTAGGATAGGACCATTTGGGCCAAGGAGGAGGTGGGAGAGTCCAGGCCTGAACTGGGCGACTACAACTGTTTCTTTGTATCTCTGGAAAAATCCCCACACATAGAAAACCAGCACTGCAAGGCAAAAATTTATTTCTGCCCAGGGTCTTGTAGGCAGCCAGATGGGGGCCTTGTCTCTTCCATACAGCCCCTGGCACTCTGGTTCGTGATCTCTGGGGGCCTGGAGGGAACCATCACTTCTCCACACAGCCGGAGAAGGAGCCCACCATTCAGAGGACCGGGATTTCCCACGGGAAAAGGGGAAAGACAGAAGACTCCCCCTCCCCCCTCCACAATGCTCACTATGATGGACACGTGTGGTAGAGACTCACACGCAAAGGTAGCTCCCCCAACTCTGAAACTCCCTTCTCCAATAATTCTTATCCCACGATTGCTAAGCTTACGCAAGAATAACTGGTGATGGACCTTGTCAAAACCCTTTTGGAAGTCCAATATATGATATTCAGCGGATACTTTTATCCACTTGCTATCAAAGAACTCCAAGAGGTAAGTGAGTCAGGATTTCCCTTTGCAGAAGCCAAGTTGATTTTCCCTCAGCAAACTTTGTTCCTCAACATGCCTGATCGTTCTCTCTTTCCTCATTGACCAAGAACAGATGGTAGGCTAACTTGGCCTAGAAGTCCTTGGATCCATTCTGGACTCCTTTTCAACACTGGGGTGACATTTGCTATTTTCCAGTCACCTGCCATGGAGATGAATTTTAACATTTGACAAATTTGTTCATAGATCAACAAAGTTACATCTGAGTAGATCGGCTTAACTGTGAGTTGTCAAAATGCAGAGAAAAAGAACTAAAAGCACTTCCCCCCCCCAGCGAAAAAGACGAGGAGGTTGATCCTCTAACTTCATAAGCGAGAAAGTAAAGGAGGGGGGGAATGGACTGAGCGGATAGTAGTGATTTCCTTTGATGTATTTGAAATGAACCATGAAAAAGTTTTGTTTCTCTGGAGCGCGCTTTAAGAACTTTATTAAAAGTAAACAAAAAGACAAGATGTCGGAGCTGGGTAAAGACAAGCGGAGAAGAAGGGAGGAACTTCCGATCTGGGCGTTTGCTTATGGGTGAGAGCCGGCCGTTTACTGCCTGGACTGTTTATTGCTGTGAATCTGACGGGGAATTGTGAAAGGAGAAAAGTTGAACTGTGACAGCGAGAAAGTGCCTGGCAAGCGCTTTTAAAAGTCAACAGTTACGGAGGAGGTTTCAGCGGAAAGATTGGGAGCGGATAAAAGTGAAATTGAATTTAAATACCATTCTCAAAGCTGGAACTCTCCTGAAATGGCAAGAAAGAAAGAGGATTTATAGCATATGAACTGAAAATGTTAATAGCGACCCAAAGGAGGATGGGGGGAAAAAAAGCCGGAAGGAGAAGAAAACAGATGAAGCTCCTCCACGTCAACGGGGGTGAAAAAGAAAACAGCACGCATAGAAACGGTTCTGAAGGCGCCCGGAAGAAGCTTTTTAACAGAAATTCAAAGGAACATTACTAACATACTAACATAGATAATACCTATAACTGGACTGAAAAAAGACGTTTGACTGCTCACAGAAGAAGCCTAAGAAGAATGATTGGACATTAATAACAGTTTAATTTACCAGTTAAAATATCACTCAGCTTTCTCTTTCTCCCACTATATACCCTCCCAATTTTTCTATTTTAAGCGAAATACCTCCCCTTTTTAGGAGAGTCAATAAAAAACCTTTATACAAAAAAACCCCACAAAGTTACATCTGAGTTATATAAGAACCCTCTGGTGTGTGCCACCTGGATCACAGATACAGCAATTTTCAGTTAGTCTAGTAGTCCTAGAACCATTTCTTGTGACCTCAATTTGATTCAGTTCTTTGGATACTTTCCCCACCAAACCAGCAGCTCTGGTGTGAATATGTGCCCCACGTTTTTCACAGTGAAAACAGATACAAAGAACTAAAGAAATACAACTCTACACTTGAAACTTTCTCACAGCCAAATTTAATTTCACTAGAGAAATTAGATATGAAGATCGTTTAGATGATAAAGGCTCTCTAAAAACAAAGGAAGAATCAACAAAGCAAAGTGTTAACCTAGATTGGTGGGCAAAGGCTCACATTGAATCTAGATATGTTAAAAGACAGAAAAGTTGGCTTCTATTTAGAACAATGTGCTTTTGAAAAATTGTTAAGTACCATCATAGATGGTATTGGTCACCGGATAAAATAGCAAAGTGCAATGTATCTCTCTCTAAGAATTGTTGGAAATGTGATAACAACATAGGCATGTTTTTTCATATGTGGTGGAGATGTACGAAGGTACAGATATACTGGAAGATGATACAGAAAATAATTCTAGGGATAACTAATGTTAATATCGATCTGACTCCAGAAGTAGTCTTACTGAATATACTACCAGATAGTTATAAATTTAGGGACAAATGCATGATAATATATATACTCACTACGGCAAGAATGGTGTTTGCCAGATTTTGGAAACAAGAGTATATTCCAAAGCAAGAAGAGATTGTTTGTAAACTACTTGATCTAGCAGGGATGGATAAGCTCAGTCTTACCCTTCAAGAGAAAGATGAAAAAGTGTTTGTGGAAAGATGGGGGCGTGTATACGAATGGATTAACACACAGGGATAAGACTCCAAGAAAATCAGACAGACGTATGCATTTATTGTATTTGGTGGAAAATGAAAATTAAATTTTTAAAAAAAAAGAAAAAAAAAAGGTAGGATAGTGAATGGCTGAGAAGGAGAGGATAAGGCAGGGAAAGGGGAGAAGATATGGGGGTTACCAAGAGGAGGAAAAGAGGGAAGTGTGTTGGTGGAGAGTGAGGGGCCCCTCCAAATCCCTGAGGGCTCCCTACCATGTCAGCTGGACTGGCCCAGTGGCCGGCCTCACACAACTGGGCCATAGGTTTCCTAGGTAGAAGATGCTGGAGGGGGAGAGAGGGAAAGCTGAAGACAGGGGCAGAAAAATAGAGGTGGGCTGTGGGGTGGGAAGGAAAAAAAGGAAGCATGAAAAGAGGAGGCGCTATCTGGTCTTTCAGGAAAGGGAAATATGAAGTAGTGGGGGAGGGAGAAGTGAGATGCATCCCACAAGTCCTTGCTGGTTCCCACTTGGAAATTAATTAGTACAGAAGCACCGAGATTTCTGCAGCTATCACATCTCTTCCAAGAAGGGCCCCCCACCCAAAAATTTAATCTTTACAGCTATCTTGCAAGATCGGTTAGCCTGGAAATGTGACAGGGTAAAGGGCATCCGAAGACCTTCCAAGCCTACTGTGGATTTGAACCCAGATCCAACAAGTCGTAACACAACACGCTGGCTTTTGAACTTAACTGACCCACATCATGAATGTGGGCAAACTGGGTCGGGTTCATTCATGGGAATCAGTCGTGGCCCCAGGTGCAAGTCTGAAGTGCCTGCAAGAGGATTTATTTAGAACTTTATGCACAATTGAAAAAAGACATGCCACACTAACTTTTGACACCTTTAATGAAGCCCAACGCATAACCACCCCCCCACAAAGCACAGAAAACACAGTCTGATGTACCTGATACAAATAATAACCTCTTTAATGAGCTATGACCCTGCCTTACCTGAGTTTTGTTTACTCTGATTCTTAAAGAAATATTTAATCAAGGGATGCCAACTGACTGGAGGAAAAAAGTCTCTCCAGTCTGGTGTAGTGGTTAAGTGTGCGGACTCTAATCTGGGAGAACCGGGTTTGATTCCCCACTCCTCCACTTGCACCTAGCTGGATGACCTTGGGCAAGCCGTAGCTCTGATAAGAGCTGTCCTTGAAAAAGAGCCGTTTCTTTCAAGAGCTCTCTCAGCCCCACCTACCTCACAGGGTGTCTGTTGTGGGGAGGGGAAGGGAAAGGAGTTTGTCAGCCGCTCTGAGACTGCAAGTGAAGGGCAGGGTATAAATCCAATCTCCTCCTCCTCCTCTCCCTTTAACAGAGGCATTATGGGATGTTATTTAACACTTTAGATGCCCATTTCCACACACTAAGGCCCCGTTCATACGAGGCGTTTTGGGCCGGGAGTGGGCCGGATTGGAGACGGCGCAAACGGGCGCGATCCCATGCCAACATCTGGCTGGCGTTGCACTCCCGTCTCCGATCCAGCCCTTCCGCCGATGAGGCGCGTCAAAAGTGAACCACCTACCCGAGGTGGTTCATCCGGACGACGCGCCGCAAGCCGGGCCGTCGGATCGCTGGCACGTCTTTGCGCCGGCGCATCCCCGGCTCCTAGCCGAACTGTGCATGCTCTGACATGCGCAGTTCGGCAGGCTCCCCGTCACGGCCGTGTTTTCTCCCCGGCGTCTGATCGTGCCGGAGAGAAAAGGCGCAGTGGCCAGGGGATCCATGGGATCCCGCCGCGGCGTCTCAACTTTGGCACGTCTTTTCAAAGCCGCGCTTTTAGAGGCTTTTCCCCTGCCGTGTGGCAGGGGCCTAAGTTTCTGGGAAAGAGACAGGATTCCCCCCCAGCCTGTTTGCAACCTTGATGCAGTTAGCTTTCAGAATTAGTGAGATGAAATTTCTCAGCCTGCTGCACAAAGACACAGTCTCCAAGGAGGAATTCAAGGGGACTTCTGAGGAGTCCGAGGTGGGGAGTAGGCCTTAGCCCAGAGCTTACTCCAGGTCGTTTCTGGCTCACGGAAATTGGGGGGGGGGGTCAGAGCAGGAGGAGGGAATCTTACTTCTCCTTCCCCCGGAGAGGACCTGGGGGTGGGGTGGTGGGAGGACAACTGGGATTGGGGAGTGTGTGTCCCTCCTGCCAACTCCATGGATACCAGTCAATTTCCACAATTCTGGATGATATTGGGGGAGGGGGGCTCTGACCCTTTAAAACTTATGGAGGTGTTAGGTTGGGGGACACAAGCTTTTCCTTTTGACCCAAGTAAATCCTTGTACAGGATTAACCCACTCAGTCCAGTCCAGGAGTGCGAGGGAATCCAGTATTTCAGTACATTAAACAACAAACCATGAGAGAGTCTGTACTCTCTCTGGTCTTCACAACAGTTACCCCCAGAATCTCTTCACAAGAGTCCCCGCCTCGCCTAAGGGCAGAGATTCCACCTGGGACTTACACATCACAGTCACAGTGGTAGCTCTATGTGGTCTGCGTTAGACACGAGATTTAGCCTTGGAGTTCAATTACATCATCCGAGACAATTACAAATAAGAATGATCTTTATTCAGTACAAAGCATAGCAAACAGACTACTAGAGAATACTAAAATATAATAAAAAGCTATGGCTATTTGCCCTTAATACACATTCAGGAGAATCATAGTTACCCAGTTAGGTTTCAATAGTCCAAAATAGTCCATGGTATAACAGTCCAAGTAGGCACCAAGGGATTTTGAAGAGAAATCCCATCTTGCACAAGTATGTAGCCCAGATCTGTTCAGAGATACAGCTTCACAGTAACAAAAAGGTTGTTCTTTCTTTCAAAAGTCAGCATCTCAGGATGCAATAAAGCAAGCAATAGCAGGAGGAGAGAAGAGAGCTCTCTCCCATAGAGACCAATGGAATTATACCCCAATCCAGTCATAATTAGCTGTGGCTATCAGCCAATCATGAGTGGTAGGGTGTGTGCCCAATTGCTGGTTGCCATGGTTGCCAACATCGGGTGTGTGTGTTTGGGGCCCCACCTGCAGTCAGGTGACCCAACCTCCAGCTTCCTTCATTGTGTACGTGACTTGGCCCATGTGAGCCAGGAGTGGAGCCTTCAAGTCTGGTTCTTGACATAGAGGTGTTAAAGAACGTGCATGGTTATATGGCATGGCTATTAGGTGGCTGAGGCCATCTGGTCTCACCATTTGGCCTGCAACAGGAAGCAAAGACACAGC
Source organism: Gekko japonicus (assembly GCF_001447785.1). Taxonomy (NCBI): domain Eukaryota; kingdom Metazoa; phylum Chordata; class Lepidosauria; order Squamata; family Gekkonidae; genus Gekko; species Gekko japonicus. Next base: position 19,026 of record NW_015168152.1, on the reverse strand, counting down.
GTGTCATACAGAATGTCATCACAGGAGAAGGCATGAGAATTTAGAAAGCAATATTTCTATACAATCCTATTGCCAGAACTCTTTGGGCTTCAAAATAGTGACACCGAAAAAAGCTCACAGCAGGCTGGACTGGGGAGAGATTAGGGTTGTATCATGCCTCTCTGGAAATGCTTGTCATCTAAAAATGTTTGTCAATTAAGGATGCTGGCTGGTGATTCTACGTTTATGCCAGTAACAGAGAGACTGTAAATATCTGTTACCCTCAACTTGTCCATTTCCTCACAGCATTTGGAAAAAGAAATGTTTTTAGAAGTTTTGTATATGCCAGAAATAGTTAGATCAGCAGATAACCTGAAGTAGCGAGTTTTCACCGAGGAGGGCAACCACTAAAAAGGCCCTTGAAATGATTTTATGTTTTCATGTCTTTCTTTAAATGTTTAGTTTGGCTGCAGTAATGTAAGAAGAGTGATAGAGGGAGATAAGTGTGATGTGATTGGCTGATTACTGAGAATCTGAGAGGAGGGGTGTCTCTGAGGTGATTCTGTATTCTTGAAGAGATGAGTGTGGAGAGTTCTTGAGAGAGTCTGTTTGGCAGAGGAGGCAGTTGAAGTTTAGCCTGTGTGGCTATGAGCAAGAGAGTTTAGCCTGTGTGGCTATGAGTGAAAGAGTTTAGCCTGTGTGGCCATGAGCAAGAGAGTGTAGCCTGTGTGGCTAGGAGAGAGAGAGATTAGACTGAGTGTCTAAGCCTGTCAGAATTGAGTTTTGGTGTTTCAGAGTTGAGTTTTGGTGTTTCAGAGACTGTGTGTGACGCCAAGCTTTGTCAGTTATATTTATAAGTTCCTTTCTTCAACAACAGTTCAAAATAACCAGAAACCTATTTTGTTCTTTTATAAATAAATCATGATTTGTTTAAACCTATCCCAGCAATCAGAACAGTCTTTCTACAGGGCCACATAGTTCTCTGAAGTGCCTATACACAGAGTCATTCTACCACAATAGAGATTTGGAATTTTTAATTCCTGGTGGCAGCAGAAATCTACTAAGTTCATGTTCACAGAGTGCGTTTTAAAGGAGAAACAGTCTCCCCAATAAGCAGGACCTCACGGCCCTCTTTTGTGTAACTACTTTCTGAGGCATTCTGAACCTCCAAAATCTGGGCGTCTGAAGAAGACCCTCATCAGAACCAGCTATAGAAATGTTTCACCCTCGTATCAATCCTCTGAAGAACAGGAAAATGGGATCTGTCCCTCATGCTGTTGCCACACAGTGAGCATGTATGAGGTCCCTCCCTTATGTGACTCCTCCGGGCTAAGGGAGACATGAGCTGATCTTGAATCTCCTTCAACCGGTAGAGCCCATCCTTGCTTTCTTTTCTGTGAGATGTATTTGAGGCTTTCAAACATGGCTAAAGTTTGTTCCACAGTCCAACCATTTTTAACATTTCTTCTACGTTAGGGTAAGCTTTTTTCAAGAGTTCATATAGATTCAATGCTTGATATGGTTTGTGGTTGTCTTTTGCATGTGAAATTAGAGAAAAGTTCTTTTCATGGGTTAAGCAGTTACATGGCTTCTCCTTGTGTGGGATCTTTGATGCTGTAGAAGATTTCCATGCTGAGTTAAACTCCACACTCTGAGCAATCAAAAGGTTTTGCCTCTGTGTGGGATCTGTAACACCGTTGAAGACTGCTACTGTTATCAATCCTTTCCGCACTCAGTGAACTAAAAATGTTTCTTCCAGAAGGGTTCTTACGTAGTGTTCAAGATGGCAACTCAAACTAAATCTCTTGAAACACTCTGAGCACTTAAGGTTTCTTCCCTCTGTGGACTCTTTGATGCTGTTGAAGAGTGCCACTTCGAATGAATCTCCTTCCACACAGTGAGCATTCAAAAGGTTTCTCCCCTGTGTGCATTCTTTGATGCAGTTGAAGACTGCCACTCCGACTGAACCTCTTTCCACACTCTGAGCATTCAAAAGGTTTCTCCCCTGTGTGGGTTCTTTGATGCCGTTCAAGATCGCCCCTCCGACTGAATCTCCTTCCGCACTCTGAGCATTCAAAAGGTTTCTCCCCTGTGTGAATTGTCTGATGCCGCTGAAGGTTACCACTGCTCATGAACCTCTTTCCACAGTCTGAGCATTCAGAAGGTTTCTCCCCTGTGTGAGTTCTCTGATGCCGTTGAAGGTTACTACTCTGACTGAATTTCTTTCCACACTCTGAGCATTCAAAAGGTTTCTCCCCTGAGTGTGTTCTTCGATGCATTTGAAGACTGCTATTCTTACTGAATTTCTTTCCACACTCTGAGCATTCAAAAGGTTTCTCCCCTGTGTGGGTTCTTTGGTGCAGTTGAAGACTGCCACTGACACTGAACCTCTTTCCACAGTCTGAGCATTCAAAAGGTTTCTCCCCTGTGTGGGTTCTTTGATGCCGTTCAAGATCGCCCCTCCGACTGAATCTCCTTCCGCACTCTGAGCATTCAAAAGGTTTCTCCCCTGTGTGGGTTCGTTGGTGCAGTTGAAGACTGTCACTCACACTGAATCTCCTTCCACACTCTGAGCATTCAAAAGGTTTCTCCCCTGTGTGAG
>NW_015168152.1:13418-13590 GCF_001447785.1 Gekko japonicus | reverse complement strand
TCAGTGGCTAAAGTGCGAGACTGAGAGAATTAGACTGTGATTCGAAGGACTGGAAAGGGAACTGGAAATTTCTGTTAAATGTGAAAACAGTCTCAAATTGCTTTGGCTTGCAAAGGAGAAGCACAATTTGTTGGTGTTACTGAGAAGAACACAGGAACAGCTGAAGAGGCCT
>NW_015168152.1:13141-13254 GCF_001447785.1 Gekko japonicus | reverse complement strand
ATGCAGATCTGCCCTCACAGAGGACGGAGAGCTTGTACCTGAATAAAACTGGGTCCTAAAACTGCCACTGGATTGTTTTGGATTGCTATCTCTGGGGGGGGGCGCCAAACTCT
>NW_015168152.1:0-13050 GCF_001447785.1 Gekko japonicus | reverse complement strand
AAGAGAAGAAAATGAAGAAGGGAAAGTGGGAAAGAAAGAGAAAGAAAGGGAAAAAGGGAAATAAAGAGGGAAAGGGAAAGAAGGAGAGAAGGAAAGAAAGATATATGTGGAAAAGGATAGAATAAAGAGTGAGGAGGAAAAAAGGAGGGAAAGAAAGAGGGAGAGAAGGAAGGAGGGAAAAAGGGAAAGGAGAGAAGGAAAGAAGGAGGAAAAGAAAGAAAGAAGGAAAAAAGGACAGAAAGAAAGAGGGCAAACAGTTGGGGAGGGAGCGAGGTTCTCCCACCCCCCCAATCAAGCCACCACCCTGCACCAGCCAGGTGCTGGGAAAGGCAGGCAGCGGGGCTCTGAAGGCCTTCCCCGGGCTCTGCATCTCGGTGCAGGTGGGGGCTCTGCAACTTACCTGGCTGCTTCTTGCTCCTCGTGGCCCGGGGCTGCTGGGAGCAGGGGGTGGGGTTGTTGTATGTGCCCACCCCCTGGTCTCTTTACTGCCGGAGCTCCGCTCCTATGCACTCCTGAAGGAAATGACCCTTGCCTGTAACTGAAAGTGTCTGGGGAGACTGGATAGGAGGATATTTATTATATTGAGTCTTATTTGAGATTTGATATCGGCTCTTTCAATTGTCTGTTGAAATACAGAATCTGGTAAGATAGAAAATAAAGGGGGAGGTGGAAATAGTAAAGATTTTGGGTGATTAACTGTATAACTGGGAAAAAATTAAGTTGTGAATATGAGCAAGACAACTAGGAAAACCACGCCCCCAACATCTGTAGCAGCATCACCTACTCCACAGACTAAGTCTCTGGGAACTATGCTGACACTGGAATCATTGAAAGACCTTAAAAATTATATGCAAGCTATATTTCAAACTAGCTTGAGTCAAACTCAAAATGATATGCAAGCTAAATTCCATTCAAGTTTAAGCCAGGTGCAGAATGACTTGCAAGACACGCTTCCATCAGGCTCAGGTCAGGTGCAGATGGCCTTAACACAAGTCACAGATCAAATGAAGAAACAGAATACAGAGACTGGAGATGTAAAAGTTAAAATGGCTGATTTCAACAAACAATTAATAGAAAATAAGAAGGAAATAACTGGGGTGGCACAGCAATCCAAGAAAGCTGAAGAGAAAGCTGAAGCAACATCATTGAGAGTTCACAGGATGGACATACAGCAGAGGACTGTTTTGGACACTCTTCTCCAACTGGAAATGGATGTGCTGAGATTTCAGAATGTGCCCGACAAAAAGGAGAAGAGCTAATCAGTCATGGCAGAACGATTGGCAGATTTCATGGGAGTAGAATATGAAGAAATAGAGAGGGAAATTGACTTCTTATATAGAGCTAACTCTGCTTATGCAAGGAAGGATAATCTTCCAAGGGAAGTACGTGAAATTTACTAAGAAGATAGTCAGAGATCAGAATAATACTCTTAAAATACAAGACCATGAAATAAAGATTGTAAGAAAAATTCCTTGGAAAATGAGACAAAGAAGAAAATGTGCATTTTTGACTCCTAAATTTACAGCAAATTCAATTACATTTCGATGGCTTATTCCAGGAGGAATTTTCTTCACGTTTGAAAGTCAAAGATTCAGATCGGACTCCATTTTTAAGGCAAAAGACTTTTCGGATTGTTATGGAAATCTTCTACAATGGGGAGAAACAAAGAAGGCAAAGACAAAAGCCTCAACAATAGAAAAAGAAGAGGAGGCATCAGCCTACTCAACAGCTTCGGATGAAGAACTTGAGGTTAGTACATTCAAAAAATCATCTATGGAAGGAAGGCCACAAAGAATGACACGAGTAATAGAAATGGTAGTAATAAGAATCGATCATAATGGATTCATCAACAATCAAGGTATTTTCGGCAAATGTAGATGGACTAAATTCACCTGAGAAAAGATGAAAGGTATTCAAACAACTTAAGAAGATAGATGTGGATACTGTAGGTCTGCAGGAAACACATATTTGATGTAAAGTTGAACATTATCTGGTCAATAAGAAACATGGTAAGTTATTTACTGCTTCGGACAAAGTAAAGAAAAGAGGAATAGCTGTCTATGTGAAAGAAAAACTGAAACCTGCTTTGGTATCGTCATTAGAAAATGGAAGACCTCTTCTACTTGAAATAGATATTAGACACAGGAAAATTTTATTGGTGGTGATATAGGCACCGAATGAATCGCAGGGGAAATTTTTTTAAACAGTAAAGGAAACTATGACAAAATATGATTACGTGGATATTTGTATGGTTGGAGATTTTAATTCTGTTTTTGATCAAGGCCTAGAAAGGAAAACTATTAAGAAGATTAAATCTTCTAAAGGCTTACTTCCAAGATCTTTTTTAGAATTGGCTGAAGAATACACACTGATTGATGTTTGGAGAACTAGAAACCCGACTGGAAAAGACTATACTTTTTATTCTGATAGACATAAATCTTGGTCCAGAATTGATATGTGTTGCATTACATCAAACCTCTTTCAGGAAGTTGAAGATATCGATATTATGCCACACACCTTTGCAGATCACAACCCACTATTACTGAAGATTAAATTTAACTGGAGGTTGAATACACAATGACTTAAAAATGGACAGTTTTTAGAGATGACTAAGAAAGAAATGAAGACTTTTCCCCAACAAAATATGAACGGAGAAACATCAATGAAGATAGTTTGGGATGCAAGTAAAGCCTTTTTTAGAAAACTGGCAATTTGGGTTTGCAGCAGGCAAGAAAAGAGAAGAATGAAAACATTCCAAGATATATTGGATGCTAGTCAGAATAAAGAGAAAGAATTAAAGCTGGATCTTTCAAATGAGAACTTAAAGATGAAGGTCAAAATACTCCATCATCAACTTAATTTACTCTTATCAGAATAACTGGCAAAAATATTACATTTGTTAAACAGGATTATTTTGAAAATGCTAAAAAAAACGGGAAGATGGTTGGCTCATAAGAAAAGAGAAAGAGAAAAGGATGATCAATTCAATGTGTGATAAAGATAGAAAAGAAGAATTTTCCAAGAATGGATTAAAGGAAATAATTCAAGACTTTTACACACAACTATATAAAAGAGTGGAAATTTCCAAGGAAATCCAGAAACAGTATTTATATGAACAAGACTCACCTACACTATCGGAAGAAGGCAGAAAAACGCTGAATGATCCCATAACGATGATGGAAATTACAGAGGCTATTAAGAAACAAAATATAGGCTTCCGGTGGGTGGATCGGCGATGGCGGTCGCTCTCCTCGAAGCTCGAGGAGGCGGCCAGCACACCTTCCGCTTGGCGGGGTGCCACCTCAAGTGCCACTCCCACTGAACCCTTTCGGTGGGTTCCAAGCCAGAGGGCTTTTGAGGGTTAGCCTCTTCGATGGCTCGAAGCCGTGGAACAGAGGGTTCCCTCCGGCCTGGTGGTCCAGCCGAGGGGTGACCTATGGGTGTAAGCCAATTTGACCAGAACAAGCGCAGGAGATCAAGCAGAATAGCGATGGAAAAGAGTGAGGTCAGAAGTGACCAACAATGAACATGAGAGATAAACAAACTGTTTTTGTAAAGCAAAACCCCACCCCCCACCCCCCGCAGAGAAAGCGGAGTGCAGGGAGGGATGCCTCCCAAGCAATTGAATAGATCAAAGAAGCGAAGGGGGAGAAAGGGGAGAGAAACAGCGTTACATTTTGAGAGACTTACTTGAGCTTGGATAGAGAAACGGCGAGTCTTTCGAGCTCTGAAACAGAGGCGTTGAATTGTAAACAAAGAGAGAACATGGTGGTTCCACGAGGGAAAATAAAACCGAAAAGCCAGAGTCCAAGATCTAACTGGCCACACTAAACCAAAACTTCGCCTTGCAGCAGCGCCAGCTGTCAAAGATGGAGAAAAAAGAGGAGCAGGCAACTGAGAAGCTGGTAGAGATGGACACCGGGAACAAGAAGATGAGGAAAAGAGTGACAGAGGTGGAAAGAAAACAAAAGCTGCAGGAAAACTGTTTACTTCAGCTGCAAATGGAGAAAGCAAACACGACTCTCAGATTTCAGGGACTGCCTGAAAAGGAAAAAGAAGATTTGAAAAAGACTCTGGGAGAGATCATCGCTTCAGTAACAGGCGTACCAGCAGATGAAATAATAAAAGATTTAGAGTCTGCCTATCGGGTATACTCTAATTACATTAAAAAAAAATAGTCTGCCTGGGGAGATTGTAGTCAAGTTTGCAAGAAGACAGACCAGAGATGTTATATTAAAGGCAACTTTGGCAAATCCACTGAAATTTGGGGATACAAATATTAAGACTCTAAAAGACATCCCATTTGAAATTCGTCAAAAGAGGGAAAGCTATAAAGAATTAATCTCATTTCTTCAGACAAACGGAATAAAATATCGCTGGGCGATTCCTGAAGGTGTCATCTTTAAAATTAATGATAAAAGAGAGAAGATTGACTCCATCTTTAAAGCAAAGGAATTTTTGAGACGACAGCTGGGGCCAGAAGTAGAACTCAAAGATGAAGAAACGAAATCGAGTGACTCTGATACGTCTGGAACGGGGGAGGACTGTCATGCCTGCCCCCGACGTGGCCTCAGAAGCAGCCTCAGCGGTAAAAGGACAGCCCCAAATCTGACTGGACCCCCCGGTTTGGGGCATCTTCTGGGGTCCTCCAGCTCCTCCTATCCACCGCAGGCACTTTTCCTGTTGCTGGTACGTTTACAGCTCCCGGATGGCAGATGACTATTTATCCACGCCATGCTAGACTCGGGAGCCGCCTGTTGCTTTATGGACATTCTCTTTGCCAAAGAACATGGCATCCCCACCCGGGAAAAGAAAACCCCAGCTCTCGTTGAGGCCATCAACAGACGCCTACTCCGCTCAGGACCCGTGGTGCATGAAACGCAGCCACTCACCTTATGGGTCCATCAGCATCACGAAAAGTTGACTTTCGACCTGATGAGGATGCCTCGTTTCCCCGTTATCCTTGGTCTGTCTTGGCTGCGCCTTCACAACCCTCAAGTCGACTGTGTTCACCAGGACCTCCACTTTGCAACGGTCTCCTCGACCACGCCCTCCTCGAACAGTCTCGTAGAACCCCCATCTCCAGCACTTCCGCCGGATCCCTCCCCAGCTGCTCTGCTGCTAGGGGCTGCTACAGCTTTGCCCGCGTGTTATCAATCATTTGCGGACATGTTTAATGAAAAGGAAGCAGACCAGATACCACCGCATCGACCATACGATTGTGCCATCAACCTTATGCCTGATGCTCCTTTGCCCACAGGCCGCCAATACCCCGTGGCAGAACCAGAGCTGGCTGTGTTACGGAACTATTTGGATAAAAACTTGGCCTGAGGGTTTATTCGGCCTTCTACCTCTCCCCTGTCCACTCCGGTTCTCTTCGTTAAGAAGAAGACAGGAGACCTCCGGCTCTGCAATGATTACCGGGCCTTAAACAAAATCACGATCCGAGATCGTTACCCGCTCCCATTGATTCCTGAGCTCCTGGACCGTCTGAGGGCTGCTCAGATTTACACCAAGCTAGACCTCCACGGAGCATATAACTTGGTCAGGATCAAGGCCAGAGATGAATGGAAGACAGCCTTCGGTACCCGGTACGGCCAATATGAACATCTGGTCATGCCCTTTGGATTAACCAACGCCGCCGCCATATTTCAATGCTTCATGAACGACGTCTTCCGCGACCTCCTCGACCGGTTCGTGATCATTTACCTTGACGACATTTTGATTTATTCTGTCTCCCTGCCACAACACATCGAACATGTACGGCAACTGCTGCACCGTCTTCGTGCCCATGGGCTTTATGCCAAACTGGAAACGTGCGCTTTTCACCTCAGGTCAGTCGAGTTCCTGGGCCATATCATCTCACCCTAAGGAACCCTGATGGACCCCAAGAAGGTAGAGGCCATTCTCCAGTGGCAAACTCCACAAAACCGGAAGGATGTTCAACGCCTCCTTGGCTTCGCCAATTACTATCGCCAGTTTATACCGGCCTATGCTGATCTGACAAAACCCCGGACCCGTCTCCTTCGGCCAAAGGAACCCTTCCAATGGACCTCGGAAGCCGAACACGCCTTTGCTATCTTAAAACAGCGTTTTGCTTCCGGCCCCCTACTTCGCTACCCCGATCCTCATCTCCCCTTTACCGTGGAAGCCGATGCCTCCAGTGTCGAGTTAGGGGCCGTGCTCTCTCAGCAACATGACCCTACCCAGCTGTTGCAACCCTGCGCATAGTATTCCTGGGAACTTTCCACAGAACGGAATTATACCATCTGGGAGAGGGAGCTGTTAGCCATCAAGGCAGCCTTCGAGGTCTGGCGTCACCACCTTGAAGGAACCCATCATCCAGTTCAGGTACTCACCGACTACAGAAACCTGGAGCACCTCCAAACGACCCGCCGGTTGAACCAACGCCAAATCCACTGGTCCCTCTTCTTCTCCCGCTTCAACTTCAAGATCTCCTAAATACCGCACGCAAAAAATCAAAAAGCAGACGCCTTGTCCCGCAAACTGGAATATGCAACCGCACTAGCCAAAGAAGCACCAGAAACCAGTATCCTGCCACCCACGGTCTTTGCCGCAGCTCCAGACTCTTCTTCCCTCTCTGAGGACATCCGGGCCAATCAGGCTATGGACCCTTGGGCTCAAGAGCGTCTTCAGGAACTACAGCAAGGGGCTTCCAGGGACCTGTCTACCCGAAACGGCTTGCTCTATCATCGAGACCAGATCTATGTCCCTCCAGGACCACGGAGAACCCGAATCCTGCGTCTCACCCATGATGCGCTTCCAGCTGGGCATTTGGGACGGCACAAAACAACCCATCTGTTGACTTGCGACTTCTGGTGGCCTCGGCTTCAGGCTGATGTGGATCGCTATGTCAGCACATGTGAAGTCTGCCACCGGGCCAAGGATGTTCCTGCCAAGCCATAGGGTCTCCTGCAACTGCTTCCAGTTCCGTCTGGCCCTTGGGAGGTCATCTCGATGGACTTCATTGTCGACCTTCCCCGATCCCAAGGGCACACCTGCATCTTCGTAGTAGTAGACGTACTCACAAAGATGGCTCACTTCGTTCCCTGTACTAAAATCCCAACCGGGCCGGAAACAGCCCAGTTATATCTGCACCATGTCTTTCGGCTGCATGGTATTCCGTCCCGTATCATCTCAGATCGGGGCCCACAGTTCTCTTCTCGGTTCTGGCAGGAGTTGCATCGAGGTTTGGGAACTGAGATCCATCTGTCCTCAGATTACCACCCCCAAACCGATGGACAGACCGAGAGAACCAATGCCACCCTAGAGCAATACCTACGCTGCTATACCACCTACCAGCAGGACAATTGGTACTCCTTACTACCGCTGGCAGAGTTCGCCCACAACAACGTGGTACATACCTCCACCCAAGCCATGCCGTTTGCAGCCAACTATGGTTACCACCCACGCTTCTTCTCTCCTGCCGGCCCCCCATCCGATGTACCAGCTGCAGATGCCAGGATCCAAGAGCTCCATGCACTCCATGCCTTGCTCCAGGAGCAGCTACAGCGCGCCAAGGACGCGTACAAACTTGCAGCTGACCGCCACTGCCAAGAAGGGCTGCCCCTCAAAGCCGGCGACCTGGTGTGGCTATCCACCCGCTATCTCCGGACTCCTGGTTGCTCTTCCAAATTGAGCGCCCACTTCATTGGCCCATACAAAATTAACGCTCAGGTCAACCCGGTGGCCTTTCGCTTACTCCTGCCCGACCATCTCCGGATCCACCCAGTATTCCATCGCACCCTCCTACAGCTGGCAGCTCCTCCAGACCCTAACCGGGACCCACCACCTGCGCCACCGCCACCTGTCTTGGTAGATGATGATGATGAGTACGAAGTACAGCAGGTCCTCGACTCCCGGTTGCATAGGGGTACTCTGCAATACCTCATTGACTGGAAGGGCTATGGCCCAGACGATCGTTCCTGGGAACCTGCCTCCCACTTACACGTTCCCGATCTGGTCCGGCACTTCCATGAGGCATACCCGGACAAACCTGGCCCTTTGGATGTGGGGAGGCCTGAGGGGGGGATAGTGTCATGCCTGCCCCCGACGTGGCCTCAGAAGCAGGGCCTGACAGCCAGGAACAGGAGAACTTGGCACCTTTAAGAGAAGAAACTGTAAGTCCTGAGGAGGATACCATTCAGCACCACTCAGCAGGAGCCACCTGAGGCCGATCAGGTACTGCCTGTTCCATCACCACCAGAGTCTCCTCCACCTGTCAGCCGCCTCCGAGACTGAAGGCGTCAGGAGCTGAATGAGAGACGAAAGGCTGCACGCATGTGTGGTTGACGCTCGCTCAGCCCTGAGTTTTGACAGCAGCCTGGACCTTGCTTCAGGGAGCTAATGAGATAACGAGCCAGCACGCTATTTGAGCAGACCTTTCGCCCTGAGCAAATCGTGCTGGCAACTTTGTTGGCAGGACCAAGCTCTCTGTGTGACCTTGCTTCAGCTCCGGTGAATACTTTGGTTTCGACTCGGCTGGTTTTCTGGACTCTCGGCATCTGGTTATCTGCTCCTGATTTACGGCTATCTGACCCTCGGCGGCTTCAGCTCTGCACTCGGCTTGATTTATGGACTCTGACTTCTGGTATGTTTGACTGTGGCTCTGTTCAACTGATTGGGACTTGTTTGAGCTGCTTTTCTGACTAAACTATCAGCTGAACCTTGGACTGGGTTTCTGACCTGCTTTGTTACCTGGTGCTCCCGGGCCCTGCCGTGACAAGGACTCTGGGGAGGAAGCGGGTGCAGGTGCGGGAGCAAGCAAAATGGTGTATGATTTCAGAGAAAGAAGACAGAAGTAAGGGCAGAAGGACTCTGAAAATAGCCCTATGAAAATAAGAAGACGCTCAAGAAGTGTTCTCAAAATATTAAACTTATTAACATTGAAGCAGGAGCTAAAAATAACTCACAAGTATATTGTTATACTAACACGTATTTACTAACATGTAGTTTAACATGGAAATGATCTCCTACTCTTGGGATTTTAGTTAGTGTGGGTATCTTTTCTTAATCCCTAGTTGTAGTCCCCTTCCTATATTTTCTGTTGTAGTTATGTAGTCTATTGAAAAATCAATAAAATTACCCTCTTGGGGGGTTCAAAAAAAAAGAAATATAAATAAAGCACCTGGATCAGATGGACTCCCAGCTGAATACTATAAAATATTTGAAGATGTTTTATTGCTCCCATATAAAACTGTAATTTCATCTGTAACAGAAAAAACGGGTGTACCGGAATCTTGGACTGAAGCAATTTTATAATTGATTCATAAGGAAGAGGCAGATCCTAAAGACGAATATAAGAATAGAGGGAATGCTCACTAAGTTTGCACACGATACTAAATTCAGAGGGGTAGCACATATAGTAGAAGAGTCAGGATACAGGATGATCTTGACAAGCTCGAAAACTGGGCTAAGACAAATAAAATGAATTTTAACAGGGATAAATGTAAAGTTCTGCATTTAGGTAGGAAAACTCATATGCATAATTATAGGATGGGGAGACTCGTCTTGGCAGTAGTATGTGCGAAAAGGATCTAGGGGTCTTATTAGACCATACGCAGAACATGAGTCAGCAGTGTGGTGCTGTAGCTAAAAAGTAAAATCCTATTTCTGGCTGTATCAACAGAAGTATAGTGTCCAGATCAGGTGAAGTGATGGCATTGCTTTACTCTGCTCTGGTTAGACCTCACCTAGAGTACTGTGTTTTGGGCACCGCAATCGAAGGATATAGACAAGCTGTTTTCTGTTGCCCCAGAAGGTCGGACGAGAACCAACGGGTTGAAATTAAATGAAAAGAGTTTTTGGCTAAACATTAGGGAGAACTTCCTGGCAGTTACATTGGTTCCTCAGTGGAACAGGCTTCCTCGGGAGGTGGTGGGCTCTCCTTCTTTGGAGGTTTTCAAACAGAGGCTAGATGGCCCCATCTGACAGCAATGCTGATTCTGTGAACTTAGGCAGATCATGAGAGGGAGGACGGGAAGGGTTGCGTCAGTGCTTAGTTCTCGTGGTCCTTTCTTACACGCCCAGGGAAATCCCAATCGCCACTTTGGGGTCAGGAAGCAGATTTTTATTTGGGCCAGCTATATCGGTAGCTGACTCAGATTCTCTAATCTGCATTTTTCAGGTATTTATTCGGCTCAGTACGTACAGAGCGCAAACCCGTAGCCAGGACACCCTCTCTGGCTTGGGTGATGGCCACAACACTGGCCTCAGTGGCCCCTGGGCATGTACACACATGAACACAGGAAGCTGCCCTCTGCTGGATGATACCCTTGGGTCCATTGAAGTCAGTCTGACCACAGCGTTCCAGGGTCTCAGGCAGAGGTCTTTCACCTCACCTCCTACCCGATTCCTTTTAACTGGAGATGCTGCCAAGGCTTGAACCTGGGACCTTCTGCAAGCCAGTGAGCCACAGCCCCTCCCCAAGTAGCGGGGCAGTGTATTGCTATTCAATATTTTGATTCATTCCTCATCACAATGACAGTAATTCACACCTCTGGCACCTATGAAAGATCCTTACCCAGGAAGGCCACATTCCCATAGTTCTCCAGCATGACTTCACTGTACAGAGCTCTTTGTCCTGGATCCAGCAGGACCCATTCTGCCTCAGTGAAATAGACGGCCACCTCCTCCAAGGCAAAGGGACACTGGAAGAAAAAGCAGATCCCCTCATCAGAGATCTTGCCAGGCAGAGATTGCACACTGCAAGGGAGTAGTCTGGCAACGCACAGGATGGAAGGCAGGGTATGGGTAAAGGGAACGGCATTCGGAGGATCTTTTGCTTGGATACCTTGTAGAAACAGAAAGGGGCAAAGGACCCCCTGAGAGAGGAGGAGGGACCCAGGCTGTGTCTCCCCCCTCCCCGCACTCGTCTCTCCTACCTGGACTGGAGGCGCATCAGCCGCTTCCACACCTCTGAAAAGACGACGGCTCAACAGCATCTCTCCACTGCCTGTTCCTGAGACAAGGGACGAAAGAAGGGTGCTGGTTTCTTTGTTCCCTGCTTCAGACGCACCCTTCCCAGGGTTGTGAAACTGCCCTGGGTACACTCAAGACACTTTTAACACTTTTTACTAAATTCTTGGAGAGGCAGAAGAGAAGCACCAGGTGCCTCTGAGCCGCAGGGGTTACGAATGTTTCCAAGACATTTCAGAGTTCTGTGAAACTTTTGTCTGGCCTGGGGGGAGGGACAGTGTGGGGTGGAAATGACGTCGCATGACTCATCAGCGTCACATTTGGTCCAGAGCCCAGTCATGAGTATAGCACATCTGGAACCTCCGGGGTAATATCAACGAATTTTCAGAGCGTCTGTTGTCATGCTAACGTCAGAAACGTGTTTTCAGCCAACATGGCATCACATTTACCCCAAGCCCACCCTGAAGCCCTTCCCCAAAACTCTGCCTGCCATCCCTACTCCAGCACTGTATTTCCCAAAGCGGCCCACCAGATGCCCCTGTAAGCACGGGCACAGAAGCCAAATCTTCCCATGATTATTGGGCCCACGGAACTGGTTTTCAGAGCTCTGCTGCCCCAGAAGTTGGAGGCTCCCTTGATTCACCAGGTTGAATAGCTCTGCCCAGGTGTGTCTACCTTTCCTCTTTTAAATCACTTTGAATTCCTCGTATGGAGGGAAGGTGAGATATGAACATTTTAATTAATAGGAGGAATCGCCTTCAATGAATCTGTCTGATTCCCCTTTGAGAGGAATCACAGTTAGTGGACACTGGGTGCCACAAATTAACTCTGTGTTGTGGGAAGAAGTATTTAATTCTTTTCCTGACCTGAACTCTCTACCCATCCAACTCAAGGGGATACCCCAAACCCCCCCAGGCACAAAGAGTCCTTACCGCAGCAGAGGGCATCTTGGGCACCCCTCTGGGCCTGCGCCCTCTGCCCTTCCTCCAAGGAAGCTCCTCCCGCCTCAGGGAATGTCGATTCTGTCTTCAGGGATGGTGCCCACATCTGAAATGACAGCGAGGGAGAGGGGTAAGAGATGGAATGGAAAAGAGAACAAGGAATGGATCCTATGTAAACAGTCAGACCTCTCCTCTGACAGAATGAGAAGGAGGAAGAGGAGGAGACGGAGGAGGAGGAGGAGATTGGATTAATACCCCACCCTTCACTCGCAGTCTCAGAGCGGCTTACAAACTCCTTTCCCTTCTCCTCCCCACAACAGAAACCCTGTGAAGTAGGTGGGGCTGAGAGAGCTCTGAGAGAACTGCTCTTTCAACAAAAGCTCTGACAGAACTATGGCTTGCCCAAGGTCATGCAGCCGCTGCAATTGGAGTTGTAGGGAATCAAGCCTGGTTCTCCCATATTAGAGTCCGCACACTTAACCATTACAACTAACTGGAGCAGAAAAGCCCAAGCGCCTTTCATATTAATGTCACCCCAGAATCATAAGGGCATTAGGGCAATGGTCTCTGACCAAAAATGACAGAAAACGGATGTCAGCCAGAAAGACAAAACTGGGCCACGATTCCGGAAGAATAATGTAAAGGTGTCTGACCGGCTCATGAACTTCCCTCCCCCCTTGAAGTAATGCATGATTTATAACAATGGGTTTCTCAGGAAATCAGCGCCTTTCCTCGAATTAACCTCTTTCACCCACAATCCTGCTTCCTCCCCAATCATTTACCCCACCGATAACATCTGCACGTCTCTCCCATCCTGTACTTCAGGGGTCAGCCATGAATATGAACACCCACATCCTGTCCCTGGGAGAGCCATTCAGCTCTTCCCAAGTCTTTGACTTCCCTCCAGGAGAACCATCGAGCATCTGTTCAATGTTCCGGTAAACACATCAAGCCATTTGTTTCTGGGGCAAACCTGTCATAGTGCCTCAGGGAACATTTGCCGCCCCCTAAACATTTCCCCAACCCAAAGAGTATCCGGCCGTCCTCAACCAGTGCAAGGGATGTTCCAGCCCCGGCCCTGGCCTGGTGGAACACTTTTCCAGGGGAGATCAGGGCCCTGCGGGATTCGGTACAATTCGGTACATCTGTTCAATGTTCCGGTAAACACATC
>NW_015168151.1:142316-149708 GCF_001447785.1 Gekko japonicus | reverse complement strand
GTCAGGTGCAGCCGGCTGTGTGTGTGTGTGTGGAAGATTGTCTTCACGTGGGGGGTGGGTCTTTGTCGTGTGCCCCACCCCCCGCACCTCACCCTGGGGGAACGGCGTTCCCTCGCGATCCCCCCCAACCGACCTCTGCCCTAAGCTACAAAAAAGGTTGGGGACCCCTGTTCTATGACATCCTGCTTGTGATACTAAAAAGCAGTAATTTCTGGCGCTTGGCTCCTTCTGTTCCTACTTCCTGCCATGCTGAAGCTGCCGCACAAGGAATCAGATGCAGTCTAAATTTCAGGCCTTGCAAACAAATGGCACAGAGTGACTACTGAAAGTCCCATTGATTTCAGTGGGTGACGTTTTTATGTGTGTGCTTTGAACTCCTGTTGAAATCAGTGGAGCTTAAAGATGCTTAATGTAGTTACAGCACTCTCTAAAGTTTTAGTATATATAAAATTTCACTAGTGACACTATAAAAAGTGCCTATCTTTCATGTTTAAAATATAGGATAATTATATGTATAACCTGTACCAAGCTAGGTATAAAACACAACAAGAGATAAGTGAATTTCCCTGGTTCATTCCTTTGTAGTGCTAAAAGTTCCCACTGCTTCTCCTTGGTCCTTTCCACACTAGACCTTAAATCCTGGTTCAACCCTGTCCCGAACTTACATTCTACACTACACTGGAGTTCACCCCTGTAATTAGGGTATTTTTTGTTTTCACATTACACTGAAGTCTCCCGGGTTTCACCCCACACATAAACGAATGATGTTCTAACCAGGAATAAATGCAAGGTTAGTCCTTCCCGCACTTAGATCTTATCCCTGGTTTTATCAGAGTTCACATTGGGACACAATACCTTGCATTTATCCCTGGTTATAATAGCATTCTTTATCCCGGGACAAGTGTGGGAAAAACCGGGGTGACCTCAATGTTATGTGGAAACAAAAAATACAGGGGTGAACTCGAGTGTAGTGTAGGATGTAAAAATACCCCGAGATAATAACAGGGGTGAACTAGAGTGTAGTGCAGAATATAAGTTCGATGACAGGGTTGAACCAGGATTTAAGGTCTAGTGCGGAAAGGACCATTGTGTTGCAAATTGAACTCTGATAAAACCAGAGATGAGATCCAAGTGCAGAAAGGACCTTTGTGTTCCTTTTTTGAAGTCCAGTTTAACCATGACGACTTCCAAAATGAAATCTGAAATTGGAGGTATACAGTTGTAGCAGCTTTCAATCCCTTCACTTTGTTTGTATTTTATTATGATATATTTCTGTACTATTTAACCTTGTAACTCAAAACCTGCATCTTTTCCCTCCTGCTATTAACATGCAAATATGCATTGATAAAACACTCCTCTCACCTCTCCTCAGCAATCTTGATATAATAAAGTAATGATTGCACCAAGATTCTTTAGCAATCCGTACAATCTCACCAAGGTTAATTTCTTGTGGTTTTTTTATTAATGGATACCCATGCTCACCAAAATAAAGCTTGACACAATTGTTAACATAAGATTACATCACTTGTTTGCAGTGTGGTGCCAATATACTCATGCAAATCAGAAAGCTGGAGCACAGAAAAGTGCACACATCAACTAAAAGCAGGGAAAGCCACATCAAGCTAATAGTGCACAACACTCTGTAGAAAAACTGCAAATAATAATTAAAAAAGCAATGGACAATCCCCAGTGCATGGGTTCTCTTTTAGAAATAGAGTTACAAGGTAATTACAAGAAAATTTAGAACACCACAATCCATAGTGAAATTTGAGTGAAGAAAATTTTGGAAGCATCCCTAAATATAACATGACATCCTTTCTTCCTTTTCCATATTTAATGTAGTTCTACTGGGCCAAATCTTCAAACTCTACACTCAGGCTGAGCTTGGTGTGAAGCCTATGGGAGTCTTACCCCCTTGTCAGAAGTGATTTTACTTGATTATATTTCTTCTAGGAAGTTGGCATATACTCTTTGCATTTCCCCCCAAGTTCAATGAAATTCACACCCACAGCTTTTTACTACGTCATGTTCCACTTTTTGATACCTGCCAATTTGCACAACTTAAAAGACGACAAATTCCCTTTGTGGTACATTGCTCATTAGAGCACTGACAGATCCTGCCATAATTAACAAAAGGTTTAATTTAAAGCAATATAAACAGCAGAAGTAGAAGAAGTGGCAATTAAAAGGCATCTGCTATGATGGAATGAACTTTAACAAAGATCCTAATGATCATATTAGAAGTCATGCATGAAGTTCTATTTTTGATGCATGGCAGAATCATAAAAAGAAAAACCCACTTTAACATAAATATGAAGCGTGGCATTTGTGAACCAGATATTTTATCATAAGGGAGGGAGAATTCTCCACTGCCTATGCATCATTTGGATCAATTTAGCTTAAATTTGCTTGCTTTCTTCTATTAAAGGTCACTCTGTTGTTAAGTGATTTTTGTAATTGTTGTGGTTCTATATCATATCACATTGACACTAGATTAATCTTTAGAGTATCTCTCTAATAGGTGATTAACTAGTTGATTTGTTCAATGGAATACACACACAAGGTGAAGCTAGAAGACCATCTACACTACAGTGAAGGCCAACAAATTGAGCAGGAGCCCTGAGAGGTTCCATCCCTTTGCACTCCTAGTGCTTTCTGGTGCTTTAAAATGAATGAGTGAAGCCTTTAAGACTGCCCTTTTGACCACAAGAGATTTATGGGTGAGAGCAACTGGCTGTAATTCACCAGTTGCTAAAATCATTGTAGGCCTGATGAAAACCCATAGAGGAAAAACCTTAGGCTTTATTTATTTATTTTGCTAGAATATAAGTCTACAGGGGTGATGTACTGTTTCAGTACAGTTTTCCCTGTCTGCTAACCCAGCAAACTTCCTATCAGAACAAGGATTTGAATCTGGGTCTCCCAAATATTAGCCTAATACTCAAATCACTACAACACCCTGGCTATCAATTTCAGTAGAGTGCAAATTGTACTTCCCAAATATTTCAGCTAGTGATATTTCTGAAGTTCATGGTCACCCAGTTTGGAATACGAATGTGCTGACCTTGTAAGGTTCGGATGTGCTACAAATTGGCAATCCCTTCCCTGGGTAGTTCCTCTCCATCTTGGAAGTTAAAGCTAAATTTTGTTTTTTGAGTTTAAATATACCACTGACTCTGGAATGCTGCTAGTAATTACCTTGCTTGTAAATTTCCCTGAGTCACCCATCTAGACAGGAGGCTGCTGAGCCCACAGACCTTGAGTCCGACTACTGTGGCAAATCTCATGCTCTTTGGTCTGATGCTTTCAGTTGTTCTGGTACACCAGCATCACTGGGATCTTGCCATTTAGCATTCTATAGCTCAATAAATCTGACTATGCCGGTCAGTCCTGAATTTTGAATCTTCTTGTATTACATAGATTGGACACACTCCCCTCCCTCTTTTACTCCTTTTCGATCTGGGACTGGACAATGTTAAAATACTGCCACCTTCTGTCTGTCTCTTGTCCCATTCACTGACAGTAGCAGCAAGCTCTGTCTACATCCCGGAGACTTGTAAGCTGATTTATACTGATCCCAGACTGCGCTTCTGCAATATAGAATATGACCAAGTTAAACTCAAAGCCTGCCAAAAAAATCTCGATTGGCTCGGCTTTTCATGCAGCGGCACTTGAAAGACCATTATGACTGTCATCTCACTAAAGGAGGCTTGATATTTTTGACAGTGAATTATCTGAGCAGCAGTTTCTTGGCACTGACTGGTGCTGGAGCAATTTAAGGATTCAGAAGATGAAGATTTTTTTAAAAAGAAAGCCTTGCCGTTGTTCAAGCTACAGAAAGTTGGCGTCAACTTGGATCTTGGGTTGATTCATATTGCTTCTCTTCTCTTCCCCAGCGAGGCATCAAGAAGCAGTTCATTTACTTAGCTTTAGACAAGGTAGCTGCTTAAATTCTGTATTATAAAGATCACAAAGGACCCCAGGGGATAAAAGCTTCTGCCATTACCTATCTGATGATGTGACCCTAAGCAGAGTTCCACCCTTCGAAGTCTATTGAAGTCAGTGGACCTAAAAGGGTGTGACTCTGTTTAGGGTTTCACTGTGAGTATAGTAAAGATCCATCATGGATAGATGAAGTATTATGCTAAATATGCTTCAAATAAAGGGTCCAGTCAGACTGAGATCCTTGATGCACAACCATTATTTGAGAACACCTCCAAGAGTGGAGAGCATGTCTGATCTGCTCTTTGTACTGTTTTTTTTAAAATAGCTTTTAATCAAGCCTGGTATTGAAATTGTTCTTCTATCACTCCCACATCATATAAAAGTGAAGGGCTCTTTTTGTAGCAGGAACTCCTTTGCATATTAAGTGACACATCCCTAATGTAGCCAATCTTCCAAGAGCTTACAGAGCTCTTCTTACAGGGGCTACTGTAAGCTCTTGGAGGATTGGCTACATTAGGGGTGTGTTGCCTAATATGCAAAGGAGTCTGTCTTCTCAATCGTAAAACATTTGGTAAACAGAAGAATATCATTACATGTTACACCATTGTGTTAGGGGTGCGATTTCAGATTTCAGGTTGCTTAGGCAGGGATGCGTTCAACCACTGAGGAGACAGTAGCAGTGTGCTGGCCGAAGATATAGACATTCCTGAATCATGATTAGGTGTGGTCTGAAACATATGGCCATGAGGATTGAGTAGTCACTGCTCCTTGTTTTACCTAAATGGAATGAATTTATTAGCGCAGGGGTGTGTCTTGCAGACATGGACAGTGGTCTTCAATTTGCTTTGCAGGAACAGGAAATTTATTCCTTTACAGAAGATCACAAGACAATAATCCACGGGAGGAGTGCACGCAGAATGTGGGTGGCTCAGTAATGGCTCTCTTGCTTTGTCAAGAGCACTTGGGGATGTCAATTACAAATGCATCCCTAGGAAGGACCCGATAGAGCAGACTGTAACACCCTGAACCCAAAGTCTATGAAACTGAGAGAGCAGGAGATGATGATCAGTTAAACATTCTGGCTTGTGACAGTATCTAGGATGTTATTGGAAATTAAGAGCTGTGCGAGTTTGTAAGAGCAAGACTGGAAGTCACTGATGACCTTGAGAGAGTTTGCAATGAGATCATCGACACCTGCTTGTATGAGGTAGCCAGATTACTCTAAGGCTTGGGTGTCGAACTCATTTTTTATGAGGGCCGGATGTGACATAAATGAGACATTGTTGGGCCAGGCCATGTGTGTCATAAAATGTAATGCCAGGTAGTGGACATAACTCTCCTTATATATAAGTAGGAAGAAGGCCCGTTGTGGAGAGAAATGCAACGAGCTGTAGCTGGGCCACTGCCTGCCAGCCTGCCCCTCGCCCTCCGAGAGCAGCGGTGGGTAGAGCACAGCCACTCTGCCAGTGCCTGCATCTCAGCTTCTTCCGCCAGGATCGGAAAGCAGGAGGGTTTTGGCACGGCGGCAGGCCGGCACCAGGGAGGCTTCTCGGTGTGGTGGCGGCAGGGTGCAGCGGTGTCAGACCCGCCTAAACTGGCCTGGACAATGATGACAGGGCTGCTGGTGGAGGAGCGGCCTCTTGCTGCTGCTGAAGCAGTCGCCACCCTGCCTCCGCCTCCGACCATGGCATTTCAGAACGTGTGTGGGTGCTTGTGCCTCTTCCCCGCCTCTCCCAGTGGGCCTGCTCAACCTCTGTCTGCCAGAGCGCCTGTCCCTGTGGCTGGCTCAGAGCACAATGAGCCAGAGACACCTCCAGTCGGCTCGGCGCCTCTGTGGGCAGGACGGAGTCAAAGGAGCTAGCCAATGCAGCCAGGGGATCTGTCGGAGTGGCAGGTGCAAGAGCGAAAGGCTGCGGGAGTGTGTGCAGGAGGGACACCAAAACTCTTTTATAATAAGGAGAGATTCTGTTTTGGTCATGGACTCCCCTGAACATTCCAACGCGTTCCGAAATCAGTTGGCTCCCTGATCTGTCACTCAGAGGGTCTCCCTATCCACTGGTTGCGTTGCCTGAGTCCTGCCTCCAACATTCTAAACAGTTTGCTGTTTCTCTCCCCCCCCATAGCCAGTCAGAACACAGAGGTCATTTGCATATGTGGCCTGATTAGCCTTTGCCTCGGAACACAGGGCGTTCGCATATGTGGCCTTATTGGCCTTTGCCTCTAACATTCTAAACAGTTTGCTGTTGCTGTTCTGAGGTAAAATGTGTTCTGAGATAAAACACATTTCCCCTTAGTGCCTGTTGGGGAAATCCATTGTTGCCAATCTCCAGGTGAGGGCTGAAGATTACTCAGAATTACAATGCTTTCCAGATGCCAGAGATCAGTTTCCTTGGAGAAAATGGTGGACTCTGAGATGGCCCCTGTATGACAGCCAATGTGATGTAGCAGTCTGGACTTCAGAGCACGGTAGAGGCTGCAGGTGGGGGAGTGGAAAGCTGAAGAGTAAGGGGAAAATAAAAGTAGGTTGATGATTGGCTGGGAAGGAGATAGGGTTGCCAACTCCAGGTGGGAAATTCTTGGAGATGTGAGGGATGGAGCCTGGAGAGGGTGAGGTTTCAGGAGGGGTGGGACCTCAGACAGGTACAATGCCATACTTCACCCTCCAAACCAGCCATTCCCTCCTGGGGAACTATTGTTGCCAATCTCCAGGTGGGGGCTGGAGATCACTCAAAATTACACTTTCTCTCCAGGGGGGAGGGGGGAGGAGATGGAAAGATGAAGTCAGAGGGGCAGATCAAGGTAGGTTGATGGTTGGCTGGGAAGGAGATAGAGTTGCCAACTCCAGGTGGAAAAATTCCTGGAGATTTGAGGGGTGGAGCCTGGAGAGGTTGGGGTTTGAGGAGGGGAGACCTCAGGTACAATGGACTTCACCCTCCAAACCAGCCATTCCCTCCTGGGTGTCAGGTCCCCACAGCCACAACGAAGCAACGATGCACACACAATGAAGCAACGAAGCACACACTTGTAGAAAGGTTTTACTTTTATTGAAGCTGAAGATGCATTGACAGGATCACTGTTAGGAATGATGAGGAATCAAAGGGCATGACAGGTTATAGTACATTCAAACTAGCAAGGCCCAATTGCAGGAGTTCCCGTGCACGCCATTGAGGCCTGAGAACGAACGGTACCTCTAAGCATAACAGATACTCTTCCCACAGCCCCTGCATGAGATAACCCAAGCAACTATCCAGCAGCATTCCTCCAGTGGCCTTGAAAGATACACGTTGCTGCTATGAAGCAATTAAGCGCATCAAAAGGAATGCGTATGAAAGCGAAAGTAGAAAACATTTGGCAGCTTGCTGACACTGGGGAACCATTGTTGCCAATCTCCAGGTGAGGGCTGCAGATCACTCAAAATTACAACTGTTCTTTAGGTAGCAGAGATCA
>NW_015168151.1:87544-142146 GCF_001447785.1 Gekko japonicus | reverse complement strand
CGGGAACGTGACCCATTGGTTCTGTACCTGTTTCAAATCCCTTTATTATGCTTGCCCTAACCGTTTGTAGTCAGTTCTAACAAAGAACGTGTTTGAGTGTCTTTCCAACGCTTTGAAATAAATTTTGCTTTTCTTTAAACGTGGATTTATTCTCGATGCTTGGGGATCCAACACACTGGGGAACCATTGTTGCCAATCTCCAGGTGAGGGCTGCAGATCACTCAAAATTACAACTGTTCTTTAGGTAGCAGAGATCAGTTCCTCTGGAGAAAATGGTGGACTTGGTGTCATTATACCCTGCTGAGGTTGCCATAGCAAATTGACACTGAGTGCTCAAGGCCAAGGCACTCGCCCAGTCCCTCTTTCTAGAACTTGTTGTATTTATTTCCACAATGGGCCTTATTCCTAGTAAACTTTATAAAGGGCACGAGCAAACACAATGAAATATTTTAAAAACTTTAAATAAATAAAGCATGTTTAAAACACTAGCACTCTTGCAATATTTTGTCTATTTAAGTCTCTGATAACTGACACCTCTTGCTCTGAATAATTGCATCAAAATGTCTGTGCTGTAGCAATCTTAAGTATGCTGTTCAGGTGTGTATCTGTAAGCTGCAAACCTACTTTTGATTTATTGACATTCATTACAGCTTACCTGTTACAGAATGGCCGGGAGAGGTTCCTCTCCGAAGACGCTGTGATGACTGGCTCCCTCCCCTCCGAGCCACCCAGCCAATGGCAGGCCAGGTTCGCTGAGGGAGCCAGTCATCGCAGCAAGCGTCTTCTGAGTGGCAACTCTTCCGGCCATACACTAACGGGGCGCATTTTAGAATTTTGGCACCCAAAACACTTTTATTATAAGGGAGAGATAGTTTTCCCCAGAGAAATAACTACAACTTCCTACAAAGGAAATGTGCTGGGTGAATTTGATCTGGACACACACTTTCAGCCTAATCCACCTCACTGGCTTGTTGTTATTCCTCCTCTAAAAGAGAAAGACTGGATCATGAGAGCATGGATACAGTGAAAAGGGGGAGGAAACCCAGTTGCACCCAGGAAAGCCCTGCAAAAAGAGCCCCAAAAAACATACACACTGTAGAGGGCACATAAAAGCTCATACCTTGAATAGAACTTTGTTGGTCTTAAAGGTGCTTGGTATTTCTCCCATGTGATTGAAGCAGCCCAGCAAAGCAAGCTCTCCCTCATTTCTTCCCTCCCTTCAGGGAGGAGCCTCAGCCAGTGGAAGGAAAGAAAGGCTTCCCTTTGTCTCCTGCAGCCTGGCCAGGAAGTGAGCTCTGGCTGTTCCATCCCCCCCCCGGGAGGAGGAGGGGGAAGAGCCTCAGCCAGTTCTTTACCAGACTCTCTCAATTGCACAGGAGAGGCTTGCCTATCTGTCTCTCCTGTGCAACTGAGAGAGACTGGTAAAGCAAGCTATGACGTAGCAGCAGCAGCAGAACTAGAAAAGAAAGCAGGAAACAGCCAGGGCCTTGTGGGCCAGATTGGAGCCGTCCATGGGCCTGATCTGGCCCACGGGCTGCATGTTTGACACCACAGTTCTAGGGGAAATCATCACACATTATTTCTTTAGGAGTTTTACGAGGGAATCTCTTCAGATCGGTTGACTGTGTGTGACTTAAGAGTTTGTAAGACATGTCACTTTGCAGCACATGGATAGGGGAGGGGCCATGGCTCAGTGGCAAAACATCTGCTTTTCAGGCAGAAGGTCTCAGGTCCAGTCACCAGCAAGCTGTCAACCACTTTAGATGACAGTTCTCAGCTGCCGCAAGTTAATCACTTCTGCCAGCCCAAGCAACAATTCTGATAACAAGCCAGCATGTGGGGTTGATGACTTCTATAGTCAAGAAAGCTAACACTTAGGCAGAAAAACTCTCTTAAGGGAGACCAGTTTCATGATACAGAGTTAGAAGGTATCCTAGAGGTCACCTACTCCAACCCCCTTGCTCAGTGCGGGAATTAGTCACCTACAGCACCCCACTCTGCTTAAAAGAGCACATTCCTTTAAAAATGTTTTAAAATGATTGAAAAAAGCATTTACAGGAGAAATTCATGTGGGGCTGTGCCTTTAAGAAAGGGGGCGGAGCCCCCAAAAGCCCTGCCATAGCTGCAGGCTGCTTCTGTGGTTGCCAGTTCTGACTTGGGAAATACCTGGAGATTTTGGGGGTGGAGCCTGGGGAGAGCAGGGACCTCAGGTTGTTATAATGTCATAGAGTCCATCCTCAAAAGCAGCCATTTTCTCCAGGGGACTTGATCTTGGACCCCTGGAGATCAATTGTAATAGCGGGAGATATCCAGGTGCCACCTGGAGGTTGGCAAACCTAGACATTTCCCTGAGAAATGACTCTCAGGCCTGGTGTATGACGGAGGGGACGAAACAGAAGGCAGCTCTAAGGCTGGAGTTCTGTCTCCCACTGAATGAGAATTCTGAGCAAAACCCAATTACTTCAGAAGATCTGACATGAGGATTCCTAGAATATTATCAGACACTCCTTCCGATGCCAGATCATGAGTGTGAGCAGTGTTCATCTCTGACCTGATGTTTATGGGTCTGAACAGAAAGATTTCCTCAGCTCTTTCCAGGCAGCTGTTTCCTTGCCTTTCCCTTCACACTAATCACCTTTTCCACAAGAGGCTCCAAAGGGGCTGCTCCTCCCACCGTGCTCAGAAACTCTTTCTTTCGATGCCATAGAGGCCCCCCTGAATGGGAAGGCAAAAGGTATATCACCTCACTCTCCCTTCCTTCACCACACAACACACAGCAAAAGGAGTGGGAACAGCGACATGGGGTGAGGGAGGGAGGCGGGAATTAGAATGGATGCCTGGCTCTTTCTCCTCACAGCTGACAGGGAGCCGCGGCCAGCCTTTCCATTCGTGGGGAGGGGGAAGGAGGAGGAGAAGGTGAGCTCATCTTATTTGATTAGGGCTGTCACCATCAGACAATGTTTGCAATTAGTCCATGCCAGCCTTATTCAAGCCTTGGATTGCTTTCAGCAGTGTGAGGGGGGGGGGATGGAGAATACTTGAGCTCCATTGAATTGGAGCGTGGCATCTGTTGCACACTGAGGGGAGAGGTTGGGGGGTCAGCCCTTGATTTTGATAAAGTGTGCCAGATTAATTGTCTTCAGTAATCCTGTTTGTCATGGTAGATGTGCAGAGAAGTCTTTGTGGCACAGCCTGACATATGGGCCGGCCTGCTGCTTTACCCAGCACATGCTCTTCACAGTTGGCCTAGTTCCCAGAGCCTTGTTTTTTTCCAGGGGAGTGGGCCTCCTGCTCCTATTCATCTGGCCCCCAGCACCACAAACAGTCTCCCTAATCTTCAAGCCTGTCTGGGTGACTCAAAGCAACTGCATTATTCAAAAAAGATTGAGGGAAGAAGGCAGGCAGGAAGGAAGGAAGGAAAGAGAAAGGAAGGAGGACTACAAGAGAAAGTAATACACGATTCTCCCACCCACCCACAAAGAAAAGAAAAATCCATATACTTCAGGCTAAACACTTCAGAAGGCCATTTAGAGGCCCTCCCCAACTATGGTTCTCTTACCAAGTTAGACTTGGTGATAGAATTTCTGTAAAATAAATGCTAATAAATAAGCAATTGGAACTTATAGGCTATTAATAGCAATCCTTTTCATCTTTGTATTATCTGGTTGTTATCTGAATATTTTTGTTATTGTCGTTGTTGTCCAGTTCAAATTCAGCCACAAAATTACTTGGCATTTTATTGAGAATCACAATCCAACATATGAAGGGCCCTGGGCCCATCTGGTCCAGGATTTCCCAAAGCCTAATGCCATAAAATCTAGTACATACATGCATGAGAAAGATCTTGATAATTACCAAACATCAGGCAAACTTTAGCTTTGCTACCAGTTTGGTGTAGTGGTTAAGACCGGCGGAGTCTAATCTGGAGAACCAGGTTTCCTAGCGACCTCTCATTTGGAAGGACTGGTTTTCCCTTTAAATGTGCTCTTTGCTTTATTAAACTGGGTAGATTCGGCTGCCACCAGGAATTTAAGGATTTCCAAACCTTCTTTCTGGTAAAGTAACCCAGGGTCTAGGCTTTTCAGGGATCTATGTGGTCATGAGGAATGATTGAATTCAATTCTGGGGTAACTTAAACAAAAGATGATTTATTGAAATAAGAACAAAATATGAGAATGGTTATTCTGTAACTGTTTAGGGTAAAGGGACTTTATTATTTTTATTTATTTATTATTATACTTATACCCCGCCCATCCTGCAAGCAGGCTCAGCATAAATATGTCTGTCAAAATGTATCACACACACAGTCTTTTTCCTTTTCTCTGGGTATGTTTGACACTCAGTTCCAACATTAACAGGGATCACTCTTTCCCATAGTTAGCCACACAGGCTAAGGATATATACGGCACTCTTTCAGATCTCACACAGAACTCTGAACACTCACTGACTGAACACCAACTGCACAATTCCCTTCTTAGCTAGCAATACTGAGATCTGATGAGGCTTGCTTCTTTGCAGGTAATTGCAAAGAAATTTCAGATTCCTCCTTTTCAATTGTAACTTTTCCTACAACCTCAGCTTTTGGTTCTGCAGTCAGTTCTAGAACTGGTTTATTAGAAGTGACCTAACAAATGGATCATAGGAGCTGCGGTGGCTCAAGTGGTTAAGACGCTGAACTGCAGGCTGTGGAAGGTCAGTAGTTCAGCAGTTCGAGACCCGGGTGCCACATGATGGAGTGAACTCCCATCTCTAGTTCCAGCTCCTGCCAACCAAGCAGTTCGAAAGCAAGAAATTGCAAGTAGATAAATAGGTACCACTTCGGTGGGAAGGTAACAGCGTTCCATGCGCCTTAGTGTTTAGTCATACCGGCCACATGACCACGGAAACGTCTTCGGACAGCGCTGGCTTTTCGGCTTTGAAACGGAGATGAGCACCGCAACCCTAGAGTTGGACTCGACTGGCTTTCGAGCAAGGGAACCTTTACCTTTACCTGTTAACAAATGGATGCTGGAGTAGTTCAGCTTCAAACACTGATGGCCTCTCTTCCTCCCTATTTTGCATGTTATTATCCAAAACATCATTTGCAACCTCTGGCTTTCCTCTTATGACTTTTAACTTAGGGTCTTTTCTCATTTCTCTCTTGAACTCTTCAGAGTTTTTATTTTTCCCTGTTTCAGTAAGTTGGGAACTTTCTTTAACACTGACAGGAGTCTGTGAGGCCTGCTCTCCTTCTGGCTCTTGACAGGCAACAACTGTATCAGTTGTCCCCCCCCCCCACATTGAATCCCCACATTTCCACATGCAGCCAGCTGGGTTACCTTGGGTCAGTCACAGTTTCTTCAGAGCTGTTCTTTCAAGAGCAGTTCTCTCAGAGCTTTTTGAGCCCCACCTACCTCACAGGGTGTCTGTTTTGGGGAGAGGAAGGGAAGGAGATTTTTATTTTATTTTATTACTTTTGATTTGTATCCCGCCTTGCCAAGACAAACTGGTACAGTGGTTAAAATATGATAAAACAATAAATACAATAAAATTCAAAAATAATTACATAAAGTGCTAGCAAATTCAGGAGGCAGTTACTATAAAATAAACGAATGAAAGAAGGCAATATCCATTATAACATGGGGGCCATAGCGTGTTCTCTCATTCGTCAGTGGCGGCTCCTAATCAAAGGCCTGGTGGAAGAGCTCCATTTTACAGGCCCTGTGGAACTGTAAAAGGTCCCACAGGGTCCTGATGTCCTCTGAGAGCTTATTCCACCAGTGTGGAGCCACCACTGAAATGGCCCTAGCTCTGATTATGGCCAGTCTGGCATCTCTCGGACCAGGGAGTCAGGTGATTTTGTGACCTTGACCTCAGTGCTCTCTGGGGGACATATGGGGAAAGGCGGTCCCTCAGGTAGCCAGGGCCCTGACCATATAGGGCTTTAAAGGTCAAAACCAGCACCTTGAAATGAATCTGGTATGCTATTGACAGCCAGTGCAGTGCCTTCAGTACAGGCTAGGGTTGCCAAACCCCCCAGTTTGGCAGGGATCCCCTGCTTTTTGGGGCCCCACCCCCAAACCCCAACACCTGCCACCACCCCTCTCCCTTCTCTCCTGAGAGAGAGGAGGGAGAGGGGTGGCTGCGGGCCAGCCAATCGGGCACACAAAAATGCCAGATCCCTGCAGTTAAAGGGGCCCATTTAACTGCAGGGAGATGGCGTTTCCGCATGCCTGATCTTCGCAGAGGTCAGAAGCATGGGGAAATGCCGGCTCCCTGCAGTTAAAGGGGCCCCTTTAACTGCAGGGAGCCAGTGCCCCTGTCGGGAGGGCGGGGGGACATCCCCAAATGACGTCATCACATTGGGGATACCCCGAGGAATGCCCCCCAAAGTCCCCTGCTGGGGGGGAAGATAGGACTTGGCAACCCTAGTACAGGCTGGATGTGATCTCGTATAGAGAGACCAATCAACAGCCTGGCTGCCGCATTTTGCACTAGCTGCAGCTTCCAGATTTGGGACAAGGACACCCCCATGTAGAGAGCATTGCAGTAGTCTAATCTTGAGGTGACCATAGCATGAATCACTGTTGCCAGCTTTTATGAGTCATGAAGAGCACAGGTCAAGGCTGCTCTGAGATTCGGAGTGAAGGGCAGGATATAAATCATCTAATTAAACTTGAACTTATAGGCCAGTGAGCTGTTTTCAATTTGGTGATAATAGCTGGGAAAAATCAGGACAGACAGTCAAAAAAGTATATAGTGATAGTTTACAATTTAGAGGTACCAATATATCTAATTCTCAACATGGCCCCCGCTATGGTTACTTAAATCCAGGCAGATCTTTTACAAACCTGAAAAAAATCTGAAATCTAAAAGAAAAAAAATGCACTGGTGGATTAACCCCCCCACACACACACACACAGACCAAATAATAGAAACAGTCCCTGCAGGATATCTTTTCGAATGAACACATTGTTGTTGCTGTTGTTGTTTAAGCCCCCGGAGAGGATTTTTTATTTTTTTATAATACTACATAAACTACCAAGAAAAAATAGGGCTAGGGGGACTACACTTAGGGAGAAAGAAAAGATAACCCACACTAAGCTAAAAACCCAAGGTTAGAAGATCATTCCCTGTTAAAATGCTGTTAGTTAAAAAAAAAAAAGGCTGTTAATAAACAATATACTTTGTGAGGTCCTGTCTTTCTAAGCTTATATGTTAGATTGTTACTTGTTATGAGAAGATTTCCCGAGCATCTCCTCCAGCTCGCTTCATAAAGGCAATTTGCAAAGCCTTTACATCTATACTAAAACTCTCTAAACTCTTGATATCTTCTTAGACATTCACTGCAGCCCAATCTTCTTCCATCCAAAGGAATAGAACCGCTAGTCTTAAGCCTCTTCTGCTCTGGTCTCAGGGTCCAGTGGCTTCTCAAAGGTTTTCGGCTCTTTTTTCTCAGCAGACTTTAAGATGACACTTTCTAAGAACACTCGCACGGAAGAAGTTAAATCCTTGTAAATTTTTCCTGTTTCTTTTTCTTCTTTTCTCATTTAGACCGCTGCTTAATTTAGTGTCCATCTCATTCGCTTTGAGAGCCCTCAATTCCATATTTTTTTCCGATCACCTCCTGGAGCTGCCGAAACACAAATTGTTGATTTATCTTGGCAAGCTGCTGGTTAATACCAACAAGTTGCTCCAAGATCGGCTTGATGGCTTCTGCTACTAGTGCAGTAACGTCAACTTCCCTTCTTCTCCTTGGAGTTTTCGCCATCTTTTTTAGAGTATCTGCCATTTTAACGTTTTATTTTCAATAAAGACTCTTTCTTCCTGGCTCTGCAAATCGCATACGCTGTTAAAAGCTCATGGAAATCTCCCACAATAGGCTTACACGCTTGCAAATAAAGTCTTTCAGAAGTATCCATTTACAACTGTCTCTCTCTCTCCCCCTTCCCTCTTCCGTTTATGTAAACGCATCAAAGAGGCACCCCCCTCCAAAGACTTAAGGGGTTTCGGGGGGGATTTCGCTTCAAGTATCCATTTACAATTGTTTCTCTCTCCCTCCCCCTCCTTGTTTATGTAAATGCATTGAGAGGTGTCCCTCTCTCAGCACATTATCGCTCAGAAAGTTTTTCCTTTGAGGGGGAGGGGATTTTCTCTTCTGAAGACAAATCGCTCATTTTCACTCACAGTTCGCTCCTTAACTCACAGTTCATTGTAGGTCTTTATCTTGACCACGCTCTTAATCGCTCCTCTGCTAGATCTCCTGCGCTTGATCGGGTCGACACAGTTTGTGGCCTCGCTAAGAGGACGCAGACAGCGAGAGGGACCATCAGGGTGGAGGGAAGCCTCCATCTCCCTGCCGTTAGCAGAAAAAGAGGCTCACCCTCAAAAGCCCTATGGCTTGGGAGTTCTCCCTGAACTCCCTTGGGGGTGCTGAACCAGCGGCACTTCTCCCCCTCGCTTCTATGCGATACTCCTCCCCAGAGAGCAAGGAAAGGCGTCCACCATCGTTGTGTCGCAGACCCTGCCCTGAATGAACACATTGTTTTTTTAAAAAAACCTGAAAGTGACATCATCAGCCACTGATGTTGCACAGTGATGCTCTAGTTTTTGGACAAAACTCTATGGTTTGAGTCCAAATTTACCATACAGTTTTGCCCTAAAACTAGAGCATTCCCATGTGATTTTGATGATGTCACTTCTGACTGATGTGATCACATCATGTTCCAGGGCATTTGTGGGTGGGGTTTTCCCCACTGACCAGCTTGGTGGGGAGGAGCCTGTAAAAGTGGGGGAGTCCCCACCTGTACCGGGGGACTGGCAACCCTAGCTGTCAGTAAGGATAAGAACTGATTCTCCCACTCCATTACTGTACAGCAGCAATAGCAACATACTACTTTCAGCCCTTGTGCAATCTGAGCATTGATTGGTATTCCTTTTCCCTTCACAATATCCAGGTTGGTAAAACACATTCTCAGACTTATCACTTCAAATGTAAGAATTATCTTTGCCATTTAAAGAATTGCCATTTAAAGTTAACTCTTCCTCATTATCTGAGTCACTAAAGATAGACTGTAAAATCCCCAATAAAATAACTGATGTTTTCAAGAGTGTTTGTGCCAATGATTAGAAACAAAATGTGGAAATATTGTAGTCTTTCAGTCACTGTCACTTTAAGGACTTACAATGAAGGATTACACTATAAATACAGCAATGAAATGTTTAAGATGATTGACTGACAGCTGAGGTTTGGGTTTGCTTATTCTCTCACCGAACAGATGCACCTTGGTGACTGGTGCCTACAGAGGTCAGCTCCAATAGTTACTCTGTTGTTTCTTTTGTGTACCTTCATAGCAATAATTGATGTGCATTAATCATGCCAGGTCAAAAAGTCACAGCCTTTGCTGCGGACTCTCCTAAAGTTGTCTGAATGTCAGCAGAGGTCTCGTCATCAGCAAGTCTTGGTCCCCTGGTAACCCTCTCTGACAAACACCATATGCATTGTGGCACAATGGCCACCTGTTGTTATTCAGCTGAATTTCTTTTTCTTTAAATCCCTCTGCAGGTGCACAAAAATGGCATTGAAAAACCAAGTAATGTACACTTTATGCTGGTTTCTAACAAGAACTCCGTTATACAGAAATACAGACATACCCACTGTAAACCAGCTCTCCCCCAATGAGAAGACTGCTGAATAATTTAGGGGGTGTCTCCCCCATTGTCCCCCCAGTCAGAATAAAGAGACAGACACCAATATGGATTTAAGAAGGGCCACTTTATTAATTATTTAATAACAACAATACTAGCGAGGGGTTACCAGAAATGTACTGAGAAATATGACAGGTGTCAGACACCTGACCACCTTCATTTCCTTCTGGGCGATGCACCTGCTCCGATCTCAAGCCACCGAAGGTAGCTTTCGACCAGCAGCGTGGCATGTTCAAGAAAACCCCTGACCCACCACCCCAGGAGCCACAAAGGCCTGCTAAGGTAGGCCGAGCCAGATTGTTCCAAGGAAGATCACCCCTTCCCGGTCTTGAGCCGCAAAGGCCCGAAAGCCATTCCTGGAGGACCCTTAATTTCCTTTATAACAATGCCCCAGAGCTCACCATTTCCATCCTGATCGCGCTACCCCACCACAGCAAAGGTCAAGCTTCTGCTTAGGCCTTGGCCCCCACCATGCGATCCAGTGCCGTCAGTACCCCTCGCTTGAGATCTGAAAGAAAAATGTTGTTGCCCTTGTTAGAAAGATGCACCCCATCTCCCCTATACAGGTCAGGGAACTCGACCCATATATCAGGGTGCAACAGAAATAAGCCCAAACCGCCCTCCATGGCATTCTTAAGCTGCCGGTTGGTATTCAACCTCGCCCGGTCCAAACACCTAGGATCTCCTAGGCTGCGCCATATCTGATGCAGTAACATTGCTGACAGGACCAGTTGCACCCCAGGCCAACAGTCCGCAATGCCCGCCAAATTCACCTTGGCCTGAATGACCAGGGCCTTACCTTTCATCAGACCCAAATCATTACCACCGAGGTGTATCAGGAGTACATCAGGCGGAGGACCACGTCTCTCCCCAAACAGTAGCGGCATCAACTGAGGCCAGTGCATGCCTCTTTGGCCAAGCCACTCGACCTCTGCCCACTTACTGCATCCCAACTGGGATCCGATGGTCATTCTCTTGGCCCGGTGCCCAGCCCAAAACACCATACTGTGGCCTCATATAAACACCTGGCTCCGGTGGCCACCAACAGCACCTGAAACAGAAACTAGGTTAACCATAACAAGACAAGAGCCCCAAGGCTAGAAATAGCATGCTCCATTCCCTTATAACAAACTGAATGACTCCGGACATACATTTTCTAACGTGCTGACCACCACCTGCCAGTTCTTTGGCTGTCAGGTCCCTGATATCCCATAGCTGCAGCAGTGGAAGCCACCCCAATTCTGAAAGAGTGAGTTCCAAATTGGAAACTACCAAGGCCCAAAGCAACCAGAGCCTTCTTGGTAATTGACCAAAAGTGAAACCTGGTCAAGGGCAATTCCAAGGAAAACCATTCAACATCACAGTAATCCAAGTCTATGCCCCAACCACGGATGCAGAAGAGGCTGAAGTGAACCGGTTCTATGAAGACCTACAACACCTCCTAGAACTAACACCAAAAAATGATGTCCTCCTCATCATAGGGGACTGGAATGCTAAAGTAGGAAGTCAAAAGGTAACCGGAATAACAGACAAGTTTGGCCTTGGAAAGCAAAATGAAGCAGGGCAAAGGTTAACAGAGTTTTGTCAAGAGAACACACTGGTCATAGCGAACACCCTTTTCCAACAACCTAAGAGACGACTCTACACATGGACATCACCAGATGGGCAACACCGAAATCAGATTGACTATATAATTTGCAGTCAAAGATGGAGAAGCTCTATCCAGTCAGTAAAAACAAGACCTGGAGCTGACTGTGGCTCAGATCATGAGCTACTCATTGCAAAATTCAGACTTAAACTGAAGAAAATCGGGAAAACCACGAGGCCATTCAGGTTTGACCTAGATCGCATCCCTGATGAATATACAGTAGAGGTGAAGAATAGATTCAAGGGTCTGGATTTGATAGATAGAGTGCCTGAAGAACTATGGACAGAGGTTCGTGACATCGTACAGGAGGCAGCAATCACCACCATACCAAAGAAAAAGAAATGCAAGAAAGCAAAATGGCTTTCTGATGAGGCTTTACAAATAGCAGAGGAAAGAAGGAAAGCGAAAGGCAAAGGCGAAAAGGAAAGATTTACCCAACTGAACGCAGATTTCCAGAGAACAGCAAGGAGAGATAAGGAGGCCTTCCTGAATGAACAGTGCAAAGTAATAGAAGAAAACAATAGAATGGGAAGGACTAGAGATCTCTTCAAGAAAATTGGAGAAATAGAGATCAAATTGCCAACATTGGCTGGATTATGGAGAAAGCAAGAGAGTACCAGAAAAACATCTACTTCTGCTTCATTGACTATGCTAAAGCTTTTGACTGTGTGGATCACAACAAACTATGGCAGGTCCTTAAAGAGATGGGAGTACCAGACCACCTCACATGTCTCTTGAGAAACCTGTATAAGGGCCAAGAAGCGACAGTTAGAACCGGATATGGAACAACTGATTGGTTCAGCATAGGAAAAGGAGTACGACAAGGATGTATATTGTCGCCTTGCTTATTTAATATATATGCAGAGTACATCATGCGAAATGCTGGCCTGGATGAATCACAAGGGGGAATTAAGATTGCTGGGGAAAAGATCAACAACCTCAGATATGCAGACGATACCACTCTAATGGCAGAAAGTGAAGAGGACCTAAAAAGCCTCTTGCTCAGGGTAAAAGAGGAGAGCGCAAAAGTGGGCTTGAAGCTCAACATCAAAAAAACTAAGATCATGGCATCCGGCCCCATCACTCCTTGGCAAATAGAAGGGGAAGTCGTGGAAGTAGTGACAGACTTCACGTTCCTGGGATCCCAGATCACCACAGACTGTGACTGCAGCCATGAAATTAAAAGACGCCTGCTCCTTGGGAGGAAAGCGATGGCGAACCTAAACAGCATGATAAAAAGTAGAGACATCACCCTGCCAACAAAAGTCCGCATGGTCAAAGCAATGGTATTCCCAGTAGTCATGTATGGCTGCAAGAGTTGGACTATAAGGAAGGCTGAGCACCGAAGAATAGATTCTTTTGAACTATGGTGCTGGAGAAGACTCTTGAGAGTCCCTTGGACTGCAAGAAGATCAAATCAGTCAATCCTAAAAGAAATCAACCCTGACTGTTCCCTGGAAGGCCAGATAATGAAACTGAAGCTCAAATACTTTGGCCACCAAATGAGAAGGGAGCACTCACTGGAAAAGACCCTGATGCTGGGAAAGATTGAAGGTAAAGGAAAACGGGGACGGCAAGTATGAGATTTTTAGACAGTGCCATCGATGCAACGAACATGAAATTGAGCAAACGTCAGAGGACGGCGGAAGACAGGAGGGCCTGGCGGGATCTGGTCCATGGGGTCGCGAAGAGTCAGACTCGACTCTGCGATTGAACAACAACAACAAGGGCAATGCATCTTTATGCATAAACAGCAGACCTGCACTACTCCCCCTCAATGCTAAATATGAACTGAGTGCCACAGGTCGGAATCAAAACAAGGGCTCACTGAAATCATAGTGCCTTTACCCAGTTGGTCCGTCTTAGAACCATTTGTAGGCCATCCTTGCTTATTTGGACATCCTGTCGTGATCGGGCCACCAGCTCACTCATCAACAGGGCCCCAAAGAATGCAACGAAGGCAGACGCATGAAAGAAGGCAGCCTCGTTTGCATCCGTGTATAAGGAAACCCATTGGGGTTTCAATTCCTTAAGTACAGCAGGGGAAAAAGGTTCCCTCATGTCCCAAGGAGCACCATCCTCTCGGGCCCAGCCATCCAGCATTTTCCGAATACAGAAATCCCCAGTGTCTTCCCTGAAACCGCCGGCTTTACATGCAAAGGCAAGGGCTGAAAGCTTGCCCTGGATGGAACGGACAGAGAGACCCTTACCTTTCACAGACATGCAGAATTGGATCAGATGTGACACTGGGATAGGCCAGAGTTGCTGAAAACCCTCTTTCTGCACAAACTGTTGGATGGCTCGCGTATAAGCCCGGCGCGTGCTGGGGGCAAGAGCTAAGCCCATTGCCCTCTCGGCTTCAGCCCTCCAATCTGTCACAGCTCTTCGGGCATTCTTACCGCTACTTGGTTGGAGTCCGGAGCCAACTGACGAAACCTCTCCATCTGTTTCCGAGAGAGAGCATCAGCGACTCCCGTTATTGACTCCTGGGACATGCCTGGCCTTAAACAGTATATTCAGTTGTGGTTGTGGATGGTTGTGAATGGTTGTGTGAGTGTATTTGAGTATGGTTGTAGATCACCGAATGATTGCATCTTAATTTTGTTGTACTATGTACAATGATAATAAAGTTGTTTATTATTATTATGGGAAAAACTCCCAAAATGTCAGGTCACGCATCCAACCAGCCTGGATCCACTCAGGTGGCCGGTCTTCAGCACACCAGTGTCCCCTAAAATAGACACCGAAGCCTGAAGAACCTGCTGCATCAGACGTGACTTGCAGTTCAGCCTCCTGTTGGAGATCATTTCTCCAGAAAGACACCCCATTAAAGGAAGCCAGGAAGTCACGCCAGACGAACAAGTCTTCCTTAATCCCCTGGGTAACCCGAGTCCTATGATGAGGACGTCTCAGGCCTATTGTGGCATCACACAACCTGCGTAAGAAAGCACACCCTAGGGCCACAACTTTACACGCAAAATTAAGGTTCCAATTAGTTGCTGTAACTCCTGAAGTGTCAATTTAGCCATGGTACACACCTCCTCCACTAACCGTAAGAGGTGAACCAATTTATCAGGAGGCAAGCGTGAAACTTGCTGCACAGTGTCCAGCTTGATGCCGAGAAAGGTTAGAACCACACAAGGCCCTTCCATTTTCTCATTAGCTAATGGAACTCCAAGTTCCTTAGCCAGTTGCTCGAAAATGGACAGTAACTGTGCGCAAACCCCAGATTCAGAAGGTCCAGCAAATAAAAAACCATCCAAATAATGGGCAGAACTGAACAAACCCGTGCGTGCATGCAAAGCCCATTCCAAAAAGGAGCTGAACCTCTCAAATGCAGTGCAGGACACAGAGCATCCCATAGGGAGTGCTCTGTCCATATAGTACTGCCCATCAAAAGAGAAACCCAGAAGAACAAAGTCATCTGGATGCACCGGCAGAAGACGAAAGGCCGACTTGGTATCACATTTAGCCAATTCAGCCCCCCGCCCGCAACCATGGGCCATACTGACTGCCTCATCAAAAGAAGTGTACCTGACTGAACAGAGTTCACTAGGTATGGCGTCATTCACCGAATTGCCATGAGGAAAGGACAAATGGTGAATGAGGCGATACTCCCCAGCAGTGTTCCCTCTAAGCTGAGTTTGTGTGAGCTAGCTCACAGTTTTTTAGCCTTCAGCGCACAGATTTTTGACTTAGCTCAGGAAGGATGGCTCCAAAGCAGATTAATTTATGCAGCAGCCAAACTGCTCGCTCACAACTTTAATGCCAGCCGCTCACAAAGTAGAATTTTTGCTCACAAGACTCCACGGCTTAGAGGGAGCATTGCTCCCCAGGTGCCTTTTTCGGTACCACACCTAAAGGTGACACCCGCAGGTTGAGCACTGGAGGTGAGGAAAAAGGACCAACTACCCTGCCTTCTATACACTCTTTTTGAATTTTGGCTCTAACCACCTGCTCCATGCCACATATTGAGGGCAAATTAGGAGCTGAAAAGAAACACCTCTCACCCACATAGGGAATGTGAAAACCAAACTTGAACCCCCCTAACAAATACTGCCTATCGGCAAACTTCAGGTACATGCACAACCAGTGTTCTAACACAGGAACCCTGATTGGACTGGGTCCCTTTCGTCAGGTAAGGCATGACCGCGCCCCCTCCCTGACATCCACCACCTCTACCATCCTTGCCTGCAGGCCTGGCTTTTGCTTTGGGGCAAGATGGAAAAGCATGGGGGCCGGCACAGAGGGGGCACTCATGCCGAAAGGGACAAGGTTTCTTACTGCAATTCCCATGTGAGGAAAACTCATAACACAGGGAGCGCCTTTGTATTGCTTGGCCACCCAGGAAACATGGAACTCCTGTATAGGCCATATTGGCCCTTTTCACAACATGCCCACTGTCAGAATACTCCCCAAACGTAGGGCTGGCTGGGGACATCGTCTGCATCCAAATATGTGGATGGATCAGGTCCCAACGGAGTGCTGGATACATAGCTGCCTTCATCCGGAAGGCCCTTTCGTATTCCATCCAGGCGGACCCAACAAAGTCCAAATAACCCTTATGGATTATATCCATATATTGGATCAGCGATGAAGCCCTTTCAGGTGTTGCCCTAACTATTACTCTCGCATAAATTAAAAAGCCGGGGTACCAATTAGCGTAGATTCTGTCCACGCTGCGATGCTTCAAACGCTCTTTGTCACGCTCATCAAGGTCTTCCCGGTCTTTCTTATCTAACTCCCGATACAACAAGGAGAATACATCAACGTACTCCCCCCGTAGTATCTTTTCCCTTGTAGCCGTAGTGAGGTGGTCACGTAATGGCATAGCCAGCTCCCGGGATGGCAACTCCCTTGCTGGCACCATCTTGTAAGTCTGATTACCCAGATCCGGGGGAGCACATCCAATCCACACCCACCCTGTAATTGCTGTTTTGGGCAGGACGGGGTAGTTGTGCCAGCTGGGGCTGGTGAAGATCCACCAGCCAGAGATGTCAAGTAAACCCTCACCAATGGGAGGATCCACCAAAGTGCCACCTGATGTTACCCCATTAGGCGCAGGTTGAGCCTGTGCAGCCCCAACTGAGCTGGATGGAACAGGCGTACTGACCGCCCTAGGCAGAGGTGTCCCTCCCGGCATGGACATGGGCAACCCGGCAGAAGTCTGCAAGCCTGCCGGGCCCCATGGCCAAGTGATGTCCAGTGTTTGTGTTGCAATTGGCCTACCTGACACCTGTGATGGAGCACTTTGAATAGCCACTTGCTGTTGTTCGCCCCCACTTTCCACCATGCAGACTTCTGTCTGAGCCGTTCGTGTTCCTTCGCTCATGGGTTCGACCGCCTGGCTTGAAGCACCTGCACACAGGCTTTCAATGACAGAAAGACAGTTCAGCACCTGAGATTGAAAGAGTTGCATGGAAGACATAGCCGGCTGCGCCCATCCAGACGCTGCTCAATGTCAGCTAATCTGTCCAGAATAGCCCTGCTAACTGGACTATCCCAGAATGCATCCAAGAGCGCAGGTGCCCCGGGGACCACCGTTAAATGTGCAGTGACTGACGGTGCAGAAGGCACCAGAAACCCTGGTGATGGAACCATGCCTGGCGTAGCTCCTGAAGGCACTGGGTCCTCTATGTGAACAGGTGCAGGGGCCAAAGCAGGCCGCTTTTGAAGAGGTTGCCTGCCCTTTGCAGGCAAGTTACCCACCCGCTTGGCAGGCTGCTTACCCTTAGAAGCCCCCATGCCCTTTTTTGGAGCCATGTCAAAGCTTCACAGAAAATTGCGTAAAGTCGCCTTACCTAGGCCCCACGACCTGGTCGCCAATATGTGAACAGAATAAATGTGAGCACAAAATGCCCGACCACCGAGCCCTATAAAGAATGCCTAAAATGGCCACTGACAAGGATGGCCTAAAATGGCCACTGACAAAAAAGCCTTAAAAATGGCAGTCATCAAAGAAGCCCTAAAATGGCTGCTGAGAAAAAAGGGCCTAAGAAAGCCACTGACAGAAGGGGCTGACATTCAAATATCAAACTGCCACACGGCTGTCGTCGGCAGAGGACGGAGGCGCGGTGACGTCATCCAGAGGCGAATGCGGTGTGGGGGGGGGGGAACCAAGAGAGAGCAAAGGCTGCTGCAACCCCCAAAGAGGCCCTACAGATCTGGGAGAGTGGAGGGCACAACCCTTACACCCACTCCCCGGTGCCCAACGGTGTGTAAGGAAGGAGTCAGGCTTAAAAAGAAGAAGCAGACAGGAGCTGAGCAGCACCCACCGCCTGGCGCCCAACAAACTAGCCTAAGCAGCAAGGGCTGATGGGGAGGGAAAAACCAAGAGGGGGGGTTCCAAGGCTGCTGCGACTTTACCGTGCCGCGACACCAAGCCACCTGTCCGGGAGGAGGGAGAACACCACCCTACCTTCCCTCCCAACTAGAAGCGAGCAAACCGTAAGGGGCCTCCCCCAATGATCCCCGCCCAGTGCTTAAACGTTTGTGTGGTAGAAAGCCGGGCCGCATGCCAACTGCTGCTGGTTCCAGCTTTTGCTGTGCAAAATCGCTGCTGCCGCCGGAGCTCCAACTTTGCCGCCGAAAGCACCGCCACCGCCGGTCCCAGGCAAGCTGCCACCCCCGGGAAACTCACCACCATGCAACTCGCAGCTGCCCCGTTCAAGCCCTCAACTCCGCAGTCTGACCCAGGCACTGCCGCTGCTTCTGCCTAGGCCGCAAGCCGACCAGCACCCAGCAGTGCAGCACCGCGTGCTCAAATACTGAGCTCGCCGACGGACTGGTAAGGCAGGGGGCAGGAGCCAAGCCTAAATAGGCTGGCTCTGCCCCCTGTATGACTCTTTTCTCTTCCTGCCTCTCGCAGGGGCAAATCAGCCCTCCCCCGCCAGCGCAGGCTCGGCAGGGGTTGGGGCTCGCATTCTGTCAAATGTGGGGTTTTTTTCCATTTTCAAACTTAATTCCTGTCTGCAAATCCTCTCTACTGTAATTTTGTTTTAGCTTTCTACCTGGTGTGTAGTGGATTTGATAATTTTGATATACCCATGAATCAGGAAAGTCAAAGCATTTCATATGCACCATATTTTCTCTTAGATGTGAAATTTTCAGTGAGAACTTGGCGTTTGTTATGGCCACAAGTTAAAATATATGTTTGTTGCTTTGGGGGTAACTAATCACCCATACTGAATTTGGGGCTTTTACAAAGTTACCCCAATTGAATTTGTGTTGAATATAAAAGTTATTATGTTTCACAATACTCACTATACACCACACCCTGACCTGGATAGCCCAGGCTAGCCGAATCTCATCAGATTTCGGAAGCTATGCAGGGATGGCCTGACTAGTACTTGAATGGGAGACCTCCAAGGAATACCAGGGTCATGATTCGGAGGCAGGCAATGGCAAACCACGTCTAAATGTCTCTTGCCTTGAAAACATGACAGGGTTGCCATAATTCATCTGTGACTTGATGGCAAAAAAACCTCCTGTATACCACAACATGTCCTGAAAATACAGAACACAACTATATCACATGCTATGTGTTTGTATCCCATTTTCATATTTGGTAACACATATCAGTTGTGTTTGGTTAAAAAAATTATAAAAGTAACAGTTTATTGAAAGCAGGACAAACAACTTTTAATTAATTACTTAATTAATTAAGATGGGGTAAATTTATACCCCAATATTCAATATAGATTAGGGTACAGAGTAACCTCAATGGCAAAATCAGTTGAGGGGTGGTGGTACAAAAATCATTAATGGTGGCCCTGACCTGGATAGCCCAGGCAAGCCCGATCTCGTCAGATCTCAGAAGCTAAGCAGGGCCGACCCTGGCAAGGATTTGGATGGGAGACCTCCAGAAAACACCAGGGCTGGGAGGCCAGAGGCAGGCTATCAAGCCACTTCTCTGAATGTCCTCTGTGCCCCAGTAGGAGTTGCCAGAGGTCACCATGACTTCCAGGCACAGGCACTTGTGCACACACAAATGCAAAAATATGAGGGGGGGGGAACATAAATGGTAATGAATTTCCCTTTGGAGATACCATGCAACAGACTGCCAGATTATACAATTTCTTAAACAGTCTAAGTGATAGAACTTCAGAGATTTTGCATGAAAGTTCACCTGGAGTTACCCTTGATGTCCAGGACAAGATTGCAAGGGACATATTTATCATCCCAATAAAGAAAACAGAGTGGTGTCAAATAACTGCAACAATGCGTGCACAGGTCTCTGTATCAGATGTTAATCAGACATTGACTTACTGATGCAAATGTCTTTATACAACAGTTATTGTAATAACAATAACAACAGCAGCAGCAATTTCCAAGAACTTGGCTAGATACAGCTGTTTCTATACAAATGCTCGAAGTGTCCGAGGTAAAATCGGGGAGTTGGAGTGCTTGGTGTCGGAGGGAAAAATAGACATTGTGGGTATTTCAGAAACTTGGTGGGATGAGGAAAATCAGTGGGATACGGTAATTCCCGGTTATATATTATATCGGAAGGATAGGGGGGGAAGGGTTGGAGGTGGGGTGGCTCTGTAAGAGAGGGTATAAAGTCCAGAAAGATTGAGAGGCTAAGAGAATTGGATTCGCTTCTGGAAGTTCTGTGGGTTGAAATAGGGGGGCCAAAAGGAAACTTAACACTGGGAGTTTGTTATCGCCCACCGGATCAAAAGATAGAGGAGGATTATAAAATGATGAATGAATTAAAGATAGCAGCTAGACAAAAACACTGTGTCGTAATAGGTGATTTTAACTACCCACACATTGATTGGGTCAATATGTGTTCTAGTCGAGAGAAAGAGATTGAGTTTCTAGACACTCTAAATGACTGTGCTATGGAGCAGATGGTCATGGAACCTACCAGGGGAGAGGCGATCCTTGATTTGGTCCTAAGTAACACTCAAGACCTGGTGAGAGATGTAAAAGTGATTGCACCGCTTGGGAACAGTGATCATAATGTTGTTGAGTTCAACATTTGTACAAATAGGGAATTGGCCAAAAAGACTCACACAACCACTTTTAACTTTAAAAGGGGTAATTTTTCTGATATGAGGGGACATGTGGGGAGGAAACTGAAGGGAAAAGTAGAAAGGGTCAAAACCATTGGGGAAGCTTGGAAACTGTTTAAAACTACAATTCTAGAAGCTCAAATAAAATATATTCCGCAGGTTAGGAAAGGCACAAACAGGTATAAGAAAAAGCCTACATGGTTAACAAACAAAGTAATGGAAGCTGTAAAAGGTAAAAAGGATTCCTTTAAGCGGTGGAAAGCTAGTCACAGTGAGGCTGATAAAACAGAACACAGGCTATGGCAAATAAAATGCAAGTCTGTGGTCAGGCATGCAAAAAGGGAATATGAGGAGCATATAGCAAAAAATGTAAAGACCAACAATAAAACTTTCTTCAAATACATTAGAAACAGGAAACCAGCCAGGGAGGCAGTGGGGCCCTTGGATGACCAAGGGGTAAAAGGAGTACTGAAGGATGATAGGGAAATGGCTGAGAAGCTAAATGCATTTTTTGCCTCCGTCTTCACTGTGGAAGATGAGAGGTGCTTGCCCACTCCAGAGCCGCTGAGTTCGGGAGGGGTGTTGAAAGACCTGAGTCAGATTGAGGTGACGAGAGAGGAGGT
Organism: Gekko japonicus; assembly: GCF_001447785.1. NCBI lineage: Eukaryota > Metazoa > Chordata > Lepidosauria > Squamata > Gekkonidae > Gekko > Gekko japonicus. The sequence continues at coordinate 121,168 of NW_015168151.1, read as the reverse complement.
CCTAAAACTGATAAACAACTTAAAAACTGATAAATCACCAGGCCCAGATGGCATACATCCAAGAGTTCTGAAAGAACTCAATTGTGAACTTGTGGATCTCCTGACAAAAATATGTAATCTCTCCTTAAAATCAGCCTCCATTCCTGAGGACTGGAAGGTAGCTAATGTCACTCCCATCTTTAAAAAGGGTTCCAGAGGAGATCCGGGAAATTACAGGCCAGTCAGTCTGACGTCGATACCGGGTAAATTGGTGGAAACCATTATTAAGGAAAGAATTAGTAGGCACATAGATGAACAAAACCTATTGAGGCAGACTCAACATGGGTTCTGTAAGGGAAGATCTTGTCTCACTAACCTGTTAATGTTCTTTGAGGGGGTGAACAAACATGTGGACAAGGGGGATCCAATAGATATTGTTTACCTTGACTTCCAGAAAGCTTTTGATAAAGTTCCTCATCAAAGGCTCCTAAGTAAGCTCAAAAATCATGGGATAAAAGGACAAGTCCTTTTATGGATCAAAAACTGGCTAATTAATAGAAAACAGAGAGTGAGTATAAATGGGCAGTTCTCCCAGTGGAGGGGTGTAAGCAGTGGGGTACCACAGGGATCAGTACTTGGTCCACTGCTTTTTAACTTGTTCATTAATGATTTGGAGTTGGGAGTAAGCAGTGAAGTGGCTAAATTTGCGGATGATACGAAGTTGTTCAGGGTGGTGAAAACCAGTGAGGATTGTGAGGCACTCCAAAGGGATCTGTCAAAGTTGGGCGAGTGGGCGTCAACATGGCAAATGGGGTTCAATGTGGCCAAGTGCAAGGTGATGCACATTGGAGCCAAAAATCCTAAATATAAATACACGTTGATGGGGTCTGAACTGGCAGAGACTGATCAAGAGAGAGATCTTGGAGTTGTAGTAGATAACTCACTGAAAATGTCGAGACAGTGTGTGACTGCAATAAAGAAGGCCAATGCTATGCTGGGGATTATTAGGAAGGGTATTGTAAACAGATCAGCCAATATCATAATGCCGCTATATAAATCAATGGTGCGACCTCATCTGGAATACTGTGTGCAATTCTGGTCACCACACCTTAAAAAGGATATTATAGCTTTGGAAAAAGTGCAGAAAAGGGCAACTCGAATGATAAAAGGGTTGGAACACTTTCCCTATGAGGAAAGGTTAAGGCGCTTAGGGCTCTTTAGCTTGGAGAAATGACGACTGAGGGGTGACATGATTGAGGTTTATAAGATTATGCATGGGAAAGAGCAGGTAGAGAAAGAGGTACTTTTCTCCCTTTCTCACAATACAAGAACTCGTGGGCACTCCATGAAATTGCTGAGCGGTCGGGTTAGAACGGATAAAAGGAAGTACTTCTTCACCCAAAGAGTGATCCACACTTGGAATTCACTGCCACAGGAAGTGGTGGCGGCTACAAGCATGGACGGCTTCAAAAGGGAATTAGATAAGCATATGGAGCAGAGGTCCATCAGTGGCTATTAGCCACAAGGTATAGATAGGGACTCTGGGGCAAGTGATGCTCTGTCATCTTGGTGCTTGGGGGGGTCAACAGTGGGATGGCTTCTAATGTCCTGGCCCCAGTGGTGGACCTCCTGATGGCACTGGTATTTCTGGCCACTGTGTGATACAGAGTGTTGGACTGGATGGGCCTTGGCCTGATCCAACATTGGCATCTCTTATGTTCTTATGTTCTTATCTTGAATTGCAGAAATATCTTATTGTGACAACAATAATAATAGTAGTTCTTGTTATTATTATTAGTTAATTCCACAGGTTTGTAAACTCTGTAAACTCAATGAGGGATATTATTGTCATTGTAGCAGAAAGCTACAAAAAGGCCTGTTTTAGTCCCCAAGGTATACCTGTGCATTGTAATTCCTTTGATGTTCACTCATATTGCTCAGGGCTAGTGGGGATAAACCAGGCACTGCAGCTTCTTGGGTTGTGTGATGTCTGCTTCTGAATGATCAATATATCTACATGGTCAAAATGTGTCCTTCCAGACACCAGCGGCTTACATAGCCAAACCGACCTGGCAAGTGGTATTCAGTAGTGTGTGTGTCTGGAGAGCATGCAAAAGGCATTTATCACAGGGTGTGCTAAACATGGCTTGCATTCTAAGCTATACACATGGAGAACAGCAAAATGAATTTAATAAAATAAATAAAATATGATCACTATACTACATGCTGTCTTCAGTCCTGATCAGTGTTCCCTCTAAGCTGAGGTAGTGTGAGCTAGCTCACAGTTTTTTAGCTTCTGGCTCATAGACTTCTATCTTAGCTCAGGAAGGATGGCTCCAGAGCAAAGTACTTCACAACTTTAATGCCAGTAGCTCACAACTTTAATGCCAGTAGTTCCCAGAGTAGAATTTTTGCTCACAAGACTCCACAGCTTAGAGGGAGCATTAGTCCTGATCAGTATAGTCCATATACCATGCCAATTTGATTCTAAGCAATTATCTTGAATGTACCATAGATAGTCATTATATATGATCATGTGAAGGGCCATTAATAAATAGAAATATCTTATATTCTAATAGGAAAGTCAGGATATCTCTGGATACTTAAATCTGGTGACTGGAGCTGTGAGCGGTTAAGAGAGATCTTTCTACAGAACTAAAAAGAGCCCTAGGTTTGCAGGAAAATGTGAAATCTAAAAACAAAACAAAAAAACACTTAGGCAGCTTATAAAGGCCCAAAATGATAAAAAGAGCACCTGTAGCTTTAAGCAAAATATTCCCTCGGTGACTGTTGCTAGTCAACCACAGTAATCCTGGCTTCAGTTTCTGTCAATATAAAGGGCAGGGGCAGGTCCCTTTCCAGGCCTATTTTGTCCTTGAGGGAGAACTCATTGGGGCCAGACCTGGCTATGGTTGCCAGCTCCAGGTTGGAAAATGCATGGAGATTTTGTGATAAAAGTCTGAAGAGTGCAGGGTTTGAAAAGAGGAGACACCTCAGTATAGTATTATGCCACAGAGTCCACCCTCTAAAGCCATTTTCTCCAGGAGGACAGATGTATGGAGTTCAGTTGTAACTCTGGGGGATCTTCACATCCCACTTGGAGGTTAGCAACTCTAGGCCTGGCAGCAACCTGACTTGCATGATTCAAGTAGACATGTCTGCTTGCTACTGTTCAACAGCAACCACCCTATGAAAACCAGTGTGGTGTAGCAGTTAGAGCTTCAGAGTAAGTTCAGATCCCCATCTTGCTGTGGAAGCTGACTGGGTGATTTTGGACCAGTCACATACTTTCAGCCTAACCAACCTCACAGGGTTATTGTGCAGATAAAAAAGAGAGGAGTATAATGAATAATGTAAGTTGCTTTAGTCCCCACTGTGGAGAGAGAGCATAGTTTTTCTAAGCAGTGGCTCCAGGGAGGGAGGTGACAGAAAGCTGAAGACAGAAGGGCATATAAAAATAGGTTGGCTGTTGGGTGGGAAGGAGATAGGGTTGCCAACCCCAGGTTGGGAAATTTCTGGATTATTATTTTTTTTAGGCAAAGCCCCAGGTTTGCGGAAAAATTCAGAAGGGAGGAAGATCCATGTGAAAAGGGGGTTTAAAACCTCCCAAACTGTTGAAACAATATCTGCGCTTGTACAATTTGAAAGGGGGGAATCATAATGTTGCACTAGATCAGCATTAACTACTGTGTTCCTGATAGTGGATTCTACCAAATGTATAAGTTTTTATGAGAAGATGATCTTGGGAATCCTTCCCCATCCCACCTCCTCTTCAGACATCAGAGAGGTTCTAGGCCTCATTGTCCTCCCAGTCAATCAGATGAGTGTCAAGTAGGGATGGAACAATGCACCACTTGTACACTAGACTCTTGCCCTTGTGGGTTGATACCTTCTTTCAAGAAAAGGATGACCAGTTGGGTCAAGAAGCAGTAAATGCCTCATTAGGAAAGGGAGGGGATTCTGACCACCTTGAAAGAGGCAGCTATTGAGACTATTCCTTAAGGAAGTCTCCTCAGACTCAAATGATTATGCCAAATACCGATAACTAATCTTTTCTTCATGGGTAGGGTTCTTGAGTAGATGGTGGCACTTCAGGTTATGCACTGTTGGTTGGCACTGATCATTCCGCTCCATTTTCTGCTTGTGTTTGGCACTAACACTGCCTTAGTGAAAGATAAGGAGGATGTAACCTTGTTGGGTCTCCTAGCAGCTTCTTTTTTTTAACAATATATTTATTTGATTTTATAATATAAGCCTATATTATACATGTAAACAAGAACATCAACAAGACTACATACAAAATCCTATGACAGCACTTTTCCTTTCCAGCAACACAGAATAACAAACAAATCAGACATACAATAAATATTTTTGTTCTCATCCTCAGCCTTAATATCAAATCTGTGTTGAGTAAAAACTTCTATTTCTGTTTCCTTTAAGGTTAATATACTGTCTTTTCAGAACTACGCTGGAAATTCATATCAGCAGTGTAAAACATTCATACTGACTTATTATATTTCTCATTATATTCACCTTGCACAGTTCTAACTCTTATCCGTTCTCCAGGAGTCTGCTAACTCCTTGTTTACAGTATAGGAACATGGTTTAATATTAAATTTTAAATTCATTTTCTTTTACTCTTCAATCAACCTTTACACCCTTTATATTAATTTAACACTTTGTTGGAACCTTTATATCAAATTTCACTATCAAGTTTGCTCTATTACTTTTTAAATATAAATTTTCCATTTAGCTGCATCAATATCCTTCATTTATAATCTGCCAAGACTTTATGTATCTTTATTCGGCCCAAAATTAATCTGCATCCACCATACTCACACTAAGCTGTTATCAAAATTAATTAGAACCTACTTACAACACAACAAGACCTTCTAATACCACTAAGCACAATCAAACAATTAACAACACCATATTCAAACAATTATTCCTTTAGCTTGCCAATTCATTATTTTTTAATGTAATTAATCTAGAACCTTTTAAATATTTCACTTTTACTACCAATTTATTAATAACCTTTATATTAATGTTTAAATTAAAAACTCCTATTAGTACCCAAAATCATATTAAATCATTATCAAAATTAATTAATATTCAACCATAATATTCCAATATATTCAAACATAATTAATTAACTTTAGCCAACTCAACAACCTTAATATTTCCATCATTCTTTATCTTTAAGTTGTACATACTAAAACTTTCCTAATCACCACTAATTTACAACAAAAAATAAAATAAATAAATAAATTGGTACGTTTAAGGTCATTTTTCCATCTAGTCTTATGTCCGAAGAAAACCGGTCTTTCTATCTTTTTGTATGGCTTATTTTTCCTCCTAAACATCTGCAATCTACTTCTCTGCCTCAGCATATCTACATGTCTTCGTTCTTTATGTGTTCCTTGAATTCCATGCCTCCCCTCTCTGATTTTCATCCACTCTGTTTTCCATATTTTGTTGTCTCCTTTAAATTTCCATGCCCGTCGTTTCCTTCTTTTAATCCTTCTGTCTCCCTCTCTTCCAGTTTTTAGCCGTTGTTTATTTTCTTTTGGCAGTCCTAATTTGGCACAAGATAATAATTTTTTAATCTCTTTCTTGCTGTTTCAGTTGACATGTATTTAGTTTCTACATAGTCCTTCACTTGTATAGTCCCCAGGTTTTCTTCCTTAACATGAGCACTGTTCTCCTTTTGCCAATCATCTGGAGTCTCCTTCACAAAAGATTGCTCCAGCCCCTCCTTTTTTCCTGTTTCTATCTGTGTTACGCTTTTTTTTCAATATTTCCGCACACGCTTCTTCGCATCCTTTTTGAACAGCCTCTTTCAAAACTCTAAGAAACTGCCCACTTCCATATTTTCGTCAAGCTCCTCCTCAGTTCTCTTTATGCATGCCATTTCAAGCAAACTCTCCAGGTCAATTCATTCAAGTTCCAACCACAATATTCTCTTTTATTCTACAGTCTTTTTGCCCACCATTGCCCTTTTTATAAATCCTTGCCGATAATACAAAGATGCCAGCAAATAGTCCTTCTCTTCCCCAAGAAAAATAACGACATAAAGTTAAGTCCCATATGCCTCCCGGCCGCTCTCATTCTCGAGTTTGGACATATTTCTTTGGGGATGTTTCCATTTTCCTTCTCCACTTATCACTCCGATATAAGCCTACTCACACTTTCCTTTGCTTCTTCTTCTGTGTTGCTGCAATTATAGACAGTTTTCAATCTCAGCATAGTTAAAAAATGGATGGCTGCGTCTAAGCAGAACATGGTGGCCATGTTCTTTCCCTTCATTTGCTCCAGCTTCAGGGCAGTTCTGGTCACCCCCCTGCATTGCCAATTGTGGGAGGGGCCAGAAAAAAAGCCCCCTGCTCCAGCCCTCTCTCCAGGAGGGCTGGTCGAGTTCTCCCAATGACTGGGAGACTCAAAGAAGAACGGAAGAGGGTCGGGCGGCTCGGAGCAAACTGAGAACCGCCTGTCATCGCGCCGTACTAGATGAATCCCTCGTGCCGTACTGGAAGAATCCTGGGTCTCCTAGCAGCTTCTGAAGCCACCAACCATGGTTTGGTGTAGTGGTTACGTGCGTGGACTCTAATCTGGGAGAACCGGGTTTAATTCCCCACTCGTCCACTTGCAGCTGCTGGATAACCTTGAGCAAGCCATAGTTCTGTCAGAGGTGTTCTTGAAAGAACAGTTTCTGTCTGAGTTCTCTCAGACCCACCTACCTCACAGGGTGTCTGTTGTGGCGAGCGGAAGGGAAAGGAGTTTGTAAGCCACTCAAAGACTCCGAGTGAAGGGCAGGGTATAAATTCAATCTCCTTTTCTGTCTGCTAGGAATGTGCATTGTTCCAATCCAAAATAATTTTTTTAAAAGGTCTGTTCTATTTCTTTGGGCCATGACAACAAAGAAAAAGAATGATGAATTAAAGAAAGCCAACTGGTCATTCCAAGGAGATGCTCTGCCTCTGAGTCACAGAGCTGGCCCTGACATCCTACAGATCTTAAACAACAGAAAGAAAGACTTTTATCAGTACCTCATATTTTCCTCTTGTATTTAAAAAAGCCACCAAGAGATGCTACTTTTGATAAGCAATAGCAGGGTTTTTTCCCTAGAAAAAGAGCTGCAGGAGCTCATTAACATACGGTATGCTAATGAGGTACTAGGCTATTAGCATAATAGCTCATTAGCATATGCAACGCCCCCTGACATAACCGGAAGTGATGTCAGAAGGGGAAGCAAAAGGGGGGGGAAGGCATATTCAAAAGCCTCCCCTTCCCTTGGGGGGGAGTGAAGGGAGAAGGGGTTTAAAGTTTAAACCCCTTCTCACTAGAGTTGGGCTGCAGAAAGAGGAAAGAGGGAAGGAAAGACAGAGTGAGTGTGTAGAGAGAAGGAATGAAAGAGTGAAAGAGAAGGAAAGAAGGAAGGAAAGAGGAAAAGAAAGTGAAGGAAAGAAGGAGGGAAAGAAAGAGAGAGAAGGGAAGAAGGAGTGAAAGAGGAAAATGAGAGAATGAAAGGAGGGAAAGAAAGAAAGAAAGAGCAAGAAGAGAAGGAGGGAAGGAGGTAAAGAGAGAGAAGGAAAGAAGGAAAAGAGAGGAAGGAAAAGAAGAAGGAAAAGGGAGGAAGGATGGAAGAGAAGGGAAAGAAAGAAACACCCCCCAATCAAGCCTCCGCCACCCCCCGCAGATCCCTCACTTACCCCGGGAGGCAGCGGTAAGGGGGGCCTCTTCTGGCCTCCCACGGGCCGCAGCACTCCGGCGCTGGCCCGGGGAGGTGGCGGGGGGGCTCTTCTGGCCTCCCAGGGCCGCAGCACTCCAGCACAGGCCCGGGGAGGCGGCGGGGAGCTGCTGCCAGTCTGAGTAGACAGTACTGAACTCGATGGACTGAAGGTCTGATTCCGTATAAGGCAACTTCAAGTATGTACATATCATGGTCTTTGGACCCCCATGAACAGTTAAAAATATGTTGTATAAAAAGAAAACCCCTGCATGATGAGCTTTTGATTATGAAAGGCTTGAAGTGGCCTCCACATGGTAGCATTTTAATTGGCCTATTGCATCACTGCTTATTTGAAATCTTCTGTTGGCTACTTGGTAGCTCTTGAATAATGTGCATCAGCATCCCAGAGTCAGTCAAGTGGCTGTGCCATGTTGATCAAGCAGACAGGGCATCACAAAATGTCCATGTGGCAGCTAACCCTGCTTAGTCATTAGCTGTTTTCCGTTCAGATGATACTGGGGAGAATCTGGATTTTGCATAAATTGCTTATACACTTACATGTCTCCCCATCCAAAACTAATTCAGAAGAACATTAATTTATCATAAGAAACCAAGGAATTGTTTCAATATTCCTTTTCATCTTCAAGCCCACAAAGGAAAGTTTTCATGCTCAACAGCACGAACTCTCAGGAGACAAACTGTACATTAACGTCAGTGACATCGGTGTACCATGTACAATGGCCGTGAATAAAACTTATACTGAATGTCAGTGTTCCAACTATAGCCATGGCCATGGTTTCTGTAGGACTAACTGGTTACCTGCATAAAAGATGATAAGATATTTCTCCTATCATGTATTATCAGTGAGAAAGTGAATTTTAGTATTCCTGCCAAGCTTTTGTTAGCTTCTAGCCCATCTCATCTTTGTACTAGATTTTTACCTTACCTTTCTTCAAAGGAGCTCATGATAGTGTGCATGGTGCACCCCTCTTTTATTTTATCTTCACAACAACCCTGTGATGTAGGTTAGGTGGCAGTAGGGTTGCTAACTCCGGGTTGGGCAATTCTTGGAGATTTAGTGTGCAGGATTTGGGGAGGGGTGGTATATAACACCATAGATCCTACCCCCAAAGTAGCCATCTTTTCCAAGGAAACTGGTCTCTTTCATCTGGAGATCAACTGTAATTTTGGGAGATCTCTAGGTCCCACCTGGAGGTTGGCAACCCTAGGGGAGACTGGCCCAAGAACTTCCAGTAAGCCTCAAGGCTGAGTGAGGATTTCAGTGTAATTCTCCCCAATCCTAGTCACTCTAACCATTATTCCATATCAGCTCTACCGGGGGGGGGGCATCGGCTCATCAATGGCGGGTGCCTGGTGAATTGACTCCGGAGCCTTTTTTCCCCCTGAACCCAGAAAACGCAAGCGGTAAGGTGGCAGATATTCACCAAATAATGGGCAAAACCGGAGGAGGGTATTCCAAACCTGCTGCTCCCATTTTAAAATCTGTGAGATCCTATTTTGCCCTAGAATCCCAATCAGATGTGACAGAACAAAGCAAAATGAAGGGCCTCAAAATGGCAGAATGTGAAAACCCCGCTGATTCCAACGCATGTGCGTTCACTAAGAACGATCTTTATGATATACTCAAAACACTCAAAAGAAAGATATTATCAAATATTAGTGATATGCCTAGGCCCATGTCTGACCAATTAGAAGAACTGACTATGGCTATGCACAAAATCTCTCAAACTGCAGAAACCGCGATGGAGGCGGCAATAACAAACCAGGGAGATATACAACAGCTACATGCTGTGGAAACGTGGACAAGGGACAAAATATTTCAGCTAGAACACAAAGCTCAGGAACGATTTTTGAAATTCTGCGGCTTTGCTGAACAAGCGGAGGGAACCACGGAGATGGCCATATTTATATCGCATTGGCTGGCAATGGACCTGCAATTGGCAGAGCGGATTACCCCAAATATTGTTAATGTGTTCTGTCTGGGTCCAGCCACATCGAATAAGCGTAGGGCCCCCCGGGACATTTTGGTTGAATTTGCTGATTCCAGAACCAAGACCAAAGTCTTACAAATGGCTAAAACCAAAGGAGCTTTTAAATTCAACAATGATGAGCTCACAAACTTCCCGGATGTAGCTCCTGGGGCACTGCAAATGCGACACACTCTAAAACCGATCACTCAACGCTTGACTGATGCTGGAATCAGGTACAGATGACTGTCATTGGGATATCTGCAAGTTCGTCATAATGGCACTGACCACCAGGCAGGCGACATCAACTCCGGCACAGCACTTTTGAGAGCGCTGAAACTGGAAGTTTCTCCAGACATACAATGGAATGTCAACAAGAAGAAAAGAAGACTTGAATTCCCCAACTCACCTTCTCGTTGGAGCAAAATTCCAATAAGACAGTCCACCATTGCTGACGACTGAATCGGTGCAAAGGGAGATTCCACTGAACACACTCTGCATGAGCATAAATTCTTTCTTTTTCTTTGACTTTACCGGTAAATAATGCATCAATAATCTGGGGTAAGGGGGGGAGGGGGGATGAGTGTTGGTTTCATGTTTCCCCTATGGGTATGGAAGGTTGTGTTGATTATACTTGCAAAAACTTTCTTGAATTATCTGATAGAGGGGCATTTCTTGCCTGGCAAGGTTTCAATCCTTGCGCTAGAGAGGGGGGGAGGGGGAGAGGAAAGTGTTAAAAATTCAAACTTTCAAACTCTGTTGATATTTCTTGTTATTGTTGCAATATTATAGTGGTTAGGAAAGGGGGAGGGGGGAGGGAAAAGTTTAATATTAAGAACACCTTTGTTATGGTTAACTATAAAGTTATGTATTCAATTTCTCTCTGACTGCTCATATGCTTTATTGGATATGAAAGTACATTACCTCAAGATGTATAGAACTTGGTTGCTAACTTATGAAATGTATAGAATTTTAATTACCCATATACCACTGATAGCTCTCAAGGGCATACAGCGGGTCTCTAACATTAGAAATTACTTAAGACTCTTAACTGAAATGCTAAGGTTCCAGGCAGATCTATACCTTTTGCTATGGGAAGGGAGCACTAAAATGATAGGCAACCCCATCCATAAGGAGACAACTCTACTTCGCGTATTACCCAAAGTCCCACTCTCCTTAGGAATTAAGCTCTCAAATACCAAATGAGTTATGGCATTCAACAAATTGAATATTTTATCTCTGAACTGCAGAGGCCTCAATAACAAAATCAAAGCCAAACGCATCTCTTCATATCTTAAACAACAAAAGATAGATATTGCATTCCTGCAAGAGACGTTCATAAAGAAGGGGAGTTTGGTCTTCACCTCTAACTGGTTCCCAAAGCAATACTTGGCATATGGGTCCTCTAAGGTGAGGGGTGTTGCGGTACTAATTTCCAAAAATACCAGATTGACCTTAGAATAGTCCAAAATAGATGAACATGGCAGATTTATTTTTTAAAAGGGTTGCTGAATGGTACACAAACCACACTAGCCTCAATTTACGCACCAAATCAAGCACAGGTTCATTTCCTCCAAGATACTCGTTCGAAATTACAGGAATTCAGAAGTGGAGCCCTAATTTTAGGAGGAGATTTTAATTATACCATGAACAAATACATGGACAACCCTGAAAGCGCAACCAAACTCCACAGCCCTTTGGTCAAGGATCAACCACTATAATCCATAACTTAATTAATAATTTAGGTATATGCGATATCTGGAGACACTGCAACCCATCAACACGTAACTTCACATTCTTCTCTTTTCAATCTCAAGTATATTCTTGACTCAACTACATACTTATTTCCGCCGATCTAGTGAGTCAGGTTGAATCCTCGGAAATAGGCATCTGCAGGTGGTTTGATCATGCCCCAGTTTCATGCTGCTTAAGATGGGGGACAAACACAAACACCAGGCCACAATGGCATTTAAAAACATTTTTATTACAGAGTTCATCTATGCTAAAAGACATACAAGAAAAGCTTCGAGAATTCTTCCACAACGACGACGACTGCGGTGTCTCGCCACAAGGGGTATGGGACGCATCAAAGGCGGTGCTTCGTGGTAAATGTATTGCTCTCTTCGTGGCCTGGAAAAAGAAAAGAGAACCAATCAAAATGGAACTCCTGACCAATATTGCTGAACTGGAACGTAAACATAAACAAACCTGCAACTCCAAAATATATGCCCGTCTTCTTCAATTGCGTAAACAATTGGAGTGTCTTGAAACAGCATCCCAAGCACATTCTTCTCTTTCATACAAGAAAAACTTGACTACTAAAGGGCCTAAAGCACTCAAAGCCCTAGCCTGGAAAATTAAACAACAACAATCCAAAAGATATATCACTTCCATTAGAGACAGTAAAGGCAATATACATTCCAACACCTCCCGGATTGTAAGAATAATGGAAGAATTTTATACAAACTTATACAGTTCCTCCTCTCCTAAAGAATCTGAAATATGCAAGTACTTACAATCAAGATCAGACTTGAAGCCCTTAACTACAGATCACAAAGAATTCCTTGATCTACCAATCACTGAAAAAGAGGTAGAGACAGCTATAAAGGCCCTGAAATGCAACAAGGCTCCTGGTCTAGATGGATTCGGTCTGGAATATTACAAAGTGCTTGCCCCTCAGATTGTCAAACCATTGGCTATCCTGTTTAACAACATCTTACAAGAAGGAGAAGTCCCCAGATCTTGGAGAGAAGCTAACGTGATTCTACTGCCAAAAAAATAAATAAAGACTCAACAGATCCTAAGGTGTATAGGCCGATATCCCTTTTGAATGTGGACTACAAAATTTTCATGCAAATTCTAACTGCCAGATTAAAACATATCATCCCATGGTATATACACAATGACCAAATGGGATTTATTCCAAACCGTGATATCACGGATAATGTATGCAAAACCTTGAACCTAATCCATCATGGGAGGCTACACCCCGAAACAGATTCGATTCTATTATCCATAGACATAGAAAAAGCATTCGACACGCTAGAGACCTCATACCTAAACAACCTTCTGACCCACCTCCAATGAGAACCAATTTTCCATAAAGCACTTCAGACGATATATAAATCACCTCAAGCAATTTTACAAATTAATGGCACTTCATCTAACCTGATACAGCTTCTCATGGGGACCAGGCAGGGTTGCCCTATGTCACCCCTCCTTTTCGCCCTGGCCATGGAGCCCCTGGCTTGTCATTTACAATCTGACAATGAATTCCAAGGAATCAAGGTTGCAAGTAACTCTTATAAACTCAGTTTATTCGCTGATGACTTAGAACTCTATATAGCAGATCCCAAACAATCATTGCCAGTAGTACAATCAATCCTTCAAGAATTTGGTGCAGTTTTGGGCCTCCAGGCTAACCCCAAGAAATCTATCTTGTATCCAATCAACATCTCTCACCATGCAAAACAACATATCAAAGAAAAATTCGAATACCAATGGGTCAAAGACCAATGGCAAACATTGGGTATTAAAGTACCAATTAACCTAACTGATCTCTTTAAAGTCAATCACCTCGAGATATGCAAAGATATTCAGAATCTTCTCAAAAAATGGGACACTAAATTTTTATCGTGGATCGAAAGGATCGCACTGATCAAAAGTTTTATTCTTCCTAAATTCCTTTTTTGTTTTCGAGCCATCCCTTTAAATATACCCCCACATACTCTGAGGGGATGGCAAAAACTCATGGAGGCATTTATTTGGCAATACAAGACACCTTGCATCTGATCCTCAGTAATGAGCAGGCACACCCGAAATGGGGGGTTATCCATTCCAGACCTGCAACGGTATTACATGGCATCTAATCTAATGGGCCTCATTCGTCATTATCATTCCACATCAGCAGCGGATTGGATGCAAATGGAAGATAGTTACCTTAATCAGAAATCGTTCAGAGAAGCGCTATGGGAACAAATATCAATCAAGTACAATTCACACAAAGCAACCCTTTTCTATACCCGCCTCTAAAAATATGGTATCTACACAAAAATAAACTCCTACTTACTACTTCAATCTTCAGATCCTTTACTGGACAATCCTGGTTCCAACCAGCACACGAGGCGTTGTCATTTAAGGTGTGGAAGAAGGTGGGAATTACCAGAAAAACTGATGTCCACCGAAATGGGTGAAGGTTAACCAAAAATGACCTGGAAAGGAAATTAAAGGTCAAGATACAGTGGTTTGGATATATGCAAATCCAACATCTTATACATCCAATACTTACTCAAAATGATAAAAAAGCTGGCTTCCGGTCGGGGTAAAATGGCAATTTGACGCACCCTGTAAATGCTCAAGGTTGACGGTGGTTCCTTTTGGCAGTTTGGACAGGTTACTTGTCCAACGCGGCTTCCCCCAGGTAGGGGGAATGACTGGCAGGCATCAAGACCCAAGAGAGAGTTGAGATTGATGTGATCAAGCCTCGGAGGAGGCTTGTATTACACTTTGATCTCCTCTCCCGAAGCGGGCATTGCATTCAGCACTACAGGAGCACACCGAGCTGAGATGTCAGCTTAAAATCACAATTCCCTGATCTCATGAAACAAAGGGAAAAGATCTGGAACAAAAGAGGCAGTGCGAAAACCAGAAATAAACAAACAAGGTAACGATTATCATTTGCTTACCAGGAAACAGCTGAAAGCGCTTGTCGAAGTATCCGGATAAGCGATAACGAACTTTAAAAGCATTTGAGTAACGTTGGACAGTAAAAAAGTTGATAAATCAAGTGAATTTACAGAAAAAGAGAAATTGTTTAACATTCCTGTGGCGGTGGGAGAGATAAGAGACTGAAACTTACGTCCGAGAAATCGCGAGATTAACTGAGGGGGAAGACCCAAAACAAATGAAAAGGGTGGTGTTCCGGAAGTGACGCAGAGGGAGTACAGAAGAGACACAGAAGTGTGGACAGACGGGAGTTCGGAAGACCGGAAGAAGATCGGAGTGTAAAGAGACGGACCGGAAAAAGAAAAGGGGAAGAAAAAAGGAGGGACGCTGGAAGCGAGGAGGAAGAAGTGAATAAGCGGACGGACAGGAAGTCAAAGAGCAAAGAGACTACTCTGGTCTAGAAAACCACAGAGTTGAAGCGCCCAACATTTTTGGGAGGACTAACTTTTAAAACTTAAATTTCTGGCTGGGATTACAAGTTTGAAAGAAGAAAATAGAGTGGTTCGGCTAAGCACATAAAGGACAATTGAACTGTGTAAGTAAATTTTAATCTAAAGTGGAAGTTTTCTAACAATTTTTAACAACGGATCTAAGACAGAGAGCTGCGACGTGGTCGAGCCCAAAGATGGCAAAGGTTAAAGATAAACAGGAATGGCAAGCAGCAATGGAAGCTATGGAAAAAAGAATGATGGAGGCTATTCAAGGATTGGGAAAGCAGATGGAGGAAGTTCCAGAAAAAAATATGGTCACAACGAAAGAACTGGTAGTGTCAGAGGTGGCTGACCTTAAAAAAGAATGGGAGAAATTTAAAAAAGAGTTCCAAAGCTTATGACAAAAGTCTGCTGAAATAGAGCAAAAAACACAAGATATAAACAAAAAAGTGAATACCATGGTGAAAGAAAATAAACGGATAGATACAATGCTGGAATACAGGGCTATGCAGACCCATCTTAGATTGAGAGGGGTGGTAGAGAAATTAGACGAAGACATCCATACTAGAGTGATTAAAGCCTTTGCAAAATACCTACAAGAAGAAGTTGATGACATAGAATATAATTTTGACTTGATTTACAGAGTGAACTCAGCTTATGCACAACAGAAGAATCTGCCAAGGGATGTGATCAGTTACTAACCAAATGGATGAAAGAGGTTATATTTAGGAAGCAATTTACTGAACCACTGGAGATGGAAGGAAAAAAGATAATAATAATAATGAAAGAACTCCCTAGAGCAATTATTCAAGACAGGAAAAAATGTAGGAGGCTTACAGACAAACTGAGACAGTTGAGTATAAGATATAGATGGGAAATACCACAAGGAGTAAGCTTTAAATTTCAAAGCCAAAGACAGATGATCACGACGGCAGAACAAATGCTCAGATTTATGGCTGATAACTCTAAAGATTTTGGAGATAAGTAATTTGGCATCATGATAGATTACAAATTATTTATTTTTTATTTATTTTATTCAATTTATACCCCGCCCTTCCCGCAATGCGGGCTCAGGGCGACTTACATGGAGGCAAACGCCAATATAAAACATATTTAAAACCATTTAAAAACCCAACAGTACAAAAACATTATTTACAAGTTATTAACTAATGTGCTCTAGATGTTCAACGAGATATTTCATAGATGGCATATTTCAACTGTTCAGCATCATCTGCTCCAGGGAAACGCTGATGTTCCCTCATCCAGGGCCAGGTGAAGATGGAATCATAGTGATGGTAGTGGCGGCTCCTACTCATACGCCTGGTGGAAGAGCTCCGTCTTACAGGCCCTGCGGAACTGTAGCGGCCAGCCTGGCCTCTTTGGGGCCTGGCATTGCCAGGAGGTGTTGCGTCCCGGACCGAAGTGCTCGTGGGGTAACATATGAGGAAAGGTGGTCCCTCAGGTAAGCTGGACCCAGACCATATAGGGCTTTAACTGTAAGAATCAGCACTTTGAAACGAATCCGGTACGCTATTGGCAGCCAGTGCAGTGCTTTCAGCACAGGCTGGATGTGGTCCCTTCTAGGAAGACCCATCAACAGCCTGGCCGCAGCATTCTGCACAAGCTGCAGCTTCCGGATTTGCGACAAAGGCAGCCCCATGTAGAGAGCATTACAGTAGTCTAGCCTCGAGGTGACCGTCACATGGATCACTGTGGCCAAGTCACTGCGGTTGAGAAAGGGGACCAACTGCCGCACCAGCCGCAGATGGTAAAAGGCTGACTTGGCAGTGGCTGCCACCTGGGCCTCCATAGTTAACGAGGAGTCCAGGAGCACTCCCAAACTCCTATCCTCCGGCGCTGGCACCAAAGGCACCCCATCGAATGTCATGGAATATCAAGGAATGTAAATGGACTTAACTCAACCAATAAAAGAAAAATTGTGAAACATTTGCGGGGGAAACAAAAATGTAACATAATTTATTTACAAGAAACCCATATTAAAAAGCAAGATTTTAAATATTTGGTTGCCAAACAATTAGGAGAAGAATTTTATTCATTGGCAGGGAAGAAGAATAGAGGGACTGTGACATATATCAAAAAGGAATTTGAACCTAAAGAAATTTTCAAAGATAAAGAAGGGAGATATATTGCAGTGGAAATGACTATGCATCAAAAGAAAACCCTGATTGTAAATATCTATGCTCCTAACAAAGCAAAAGAGAAATTTTTCGAGGATTTGACTCAAGATTTGGACCAGGTGACCTACGATCAAATTGTATTAACGGGAGATTTTAATGGTACAGTTAATAACAAACTGGATCGGAAATCAAAGAAGTTGGATGAAAGGATAGGGAATCTGCCAAAAGTATTTTTCAATTTGGTTAGACAAGAAAAACTGGAGGACTTATGGAGGAAATGGAATCCCACAACCAAAGACTTTACATTTTATTCAAATAGGAATGACTCCCTTTTTAGGATTGACATGATATGGACGACTGGTGATTTAGCTTTAAAAACACAGAAAGTAGAAATCATGCCGAAGGTAAACTCAGACCATAACCCAATATTATGGATATCTGAAGAGGGGAAAAGAAATCTTAGATGGCGATTGAATGAAGATTTGTTGGATCAGCAAGAAATTGTAAACACCATAAATAAAGAAACTAAGCATTTTTTTCAGACAAACTTGACTCAAGGTATACAGATACAAACAGTCTGGGATGCCTATAAAGCAGTAATGAGAGGGTTATAAATATTGTTGAATAGCAGAGAAAGGAAAAAGAGACTGGAACAACAAACTAATATACTGGAAAAAATCCGAGTAAAGGAAAAAGAGTTAAAGAGAAGACCGGGCAAAAAGAAACTAATTAAAGAGATTCAAATTTTACAAAAGCAATTGAATACATTAATGAATCAAGAAATTTATTGGAACTTGAAAAAGCTACAACAGAAATCATTTGAAGGGGCAAACAAACCAGGAAAGTTCTTGGCGTGGCAACTGAAGAAAAGGCGGGAGAATAAAATAATTAATAAAATAATAGAAGGAGAGAAAGAAATTGTGGATAGCAATGGAATTAAAAGAGCATTCTTCAAGTATAAACAAAATAATAGAAGGAGACAAAAAATTGTGGATAGTAATGGAATTAAAAGAGCATTCTCTAAGTATTATGCAAAGCTTTTTCAAAAGAAGTTAACAGATAAAGATAAAATACTTGGACAAGTTGAAGATGCCAAAAATATCAGAAGATATTAAGGCAATGTTAAACAGTCCAATTACGAAAGAAGAGATCTATAAGGCAATTCAGGAGGCAAAGTTAGGGAAAGCTCCAGGACCAGATGGTTTTACAGTAAAATTCTAAAAGAAATTTAAAGAAGAGTTAGCCCCGACTTTTGAACTTTTGACAAATGAAATAAGAACAAGGAAAATAATGGAAAGAAGCAACAATTTCGCTTATACCAAAAGAAGCACAAGATTTAACAAATGTGAAAAACTATAGACCAATCTCTCTTTTGAACAATGACTACAAATTATTCGTGAAAATCATTTCAGAGAGATTGAAGATATATTTGAAAGATGATATTGAAGAAGAACAAGCTGGTTTTTTACCGAATAGACAAATAAGGGACAAAATAAGAGTGGTGATCGATGCGATTGAGTATTATGACAAACATCCAGAAAAAGAGGTTGGTTTTTTTCTTTGTGGATGCAGAAAAAGCTTTTGACAATTTAAACTGGGACTTTATGTATGGTGTGATGGAAAAAATGGAGACTGGACAATCATTTAGAAATATAATTGAGGCAATGAAAATATCAACGTGTAATAACTTAAAAGAAAACTGTTATAAGATGATGTATAGATGGTATATGACTCCAAAAAAGAGGGCTCTTTTTACCACATGTGGTGGACTTGTGATAAAGCAAAAAACTTTTGGACTGAGGTCCATATGGAGATGGAGAAAATTGTGAAATGTAAATTTAAGAAAGAACCTGAAATATTACTTTTGGGACTTAAAATGGAAGAAGTTAACATTGCAAAATGGACTTTGATGTGGTATATGATTACAACTTTCCATATGCTCAATGCTGGAAACAGGAAAGAACTCCCGAAATCGGGAAGTGGATAAAAAAATTACTTTTTATGGCTGAAATGGACAAAATGACAAGAAAGCTTAAAAATATGGAAGCAGAAGAATTTTTTGCAGATTGGAAAGACTTTAAAGAATATTTAGAGAAATATTGGGATGTAAAGAATAATTTACTTTGCTTTGAAAATTATTGAATAGAGATTGACTTTAGAAGAAGTGTAAATGTATAAGAATATTAGTTAAAGGATATGTTACCTATAGTGTTTGACTAACGAGTAAAGGGGAGAAAAGGGGAATATAAGATATGGGCTGGAGGTTGGAGCACTGTGGGAAGTCAGAAGGGGAGGAGAAATAGGAGAAAAGGATATATGATACTTAGCAATGTGATGTATGTTTGACCTATTAATATATGCTAATAAAATTGTTTTTTAAAAAAATGATGAAAAAGCTCCCATCACCCATCTGTCAGGGTTTGAAACCCTCCTAGGGAACAGCGATCTTTCAAAAAAAGGACTCATATCCAAATTATACTCAATCTTGTTAATCTTTAATATCAAACAAATGACAAGCTATCAATTGGCGTGGCAAAAAGACCTCAACATAAATCTCCACGATGACCAATGGAACCGGATATGGTTCACAACAAATCACATTTCTAAATCACTAACAATTCAAGCCTCAGCCTACAAAGTACAGTTTAGATGGTACCTAACCCCAGTCAGGTTGGCCCATATGACTTCCAACATGAGCTCTCTCTGCTGGAAGCAGTGTGGAGCCAAGGGCTCTTTCTTCCATACATGGTGGGATTGTGTACACATCCGAAACTTTTGGATTCAAATAATACAATCAGTACATCACTTCACTGGCATAATTGTACCCTTAGATCCGCTTCTCATTTTGCTGAACTTATGGGAGGACGAACAGATACCTAAAATCCGTAGAGATTTGATTCTGGTTCTCTTAACGGCAGCTAAAGCAACCATCGCACAACAACGGAAGAATAGGGATCCCCCTTCAGTAGGCCAGTGGTATGGGAAAGTATGGGACTATTTCACTTTAGAAAAATTTACAGTATACACTGACAGATCATCACTGGAGAGTACAGTTTTAGACCCACTAGACAAATGGTCTCCTTTCCTTGAGAAAATAGATGCAGAAAAGATGATATGTGAAAAATTGTCATTATTTAAAATTGATTCATTGTTGCATTAAAACATAAGAAAATAAGAGACGCCAATGTTGGATCAGGCCAATGGCCCATGCAGTCTAACACTCTGTCACACAGTGGCCAAAAATACCAGGTGCCATCAGGAGGTCCACCAGTGGGGCCAGGACAGTAGAAGCCCTCCCACTGTTGGCCCCCCCAAGCACCAAGAAGACAGAGCATCACTTGCCCCAGAGCACTTATAGAGTACTAAATAGTAGATTTTACATTATCTGAGTAATGTATGCAAAGGTGTTGTTCATAAATGAAAATATTACTGAATTACTTGTATAACTTTGTAAATGTACCTTAAAACCAAATAAAAGTTTATTAAAAAGAAAAAAATCAGCTCTACCACTGCATTGTTAGCATTGTTACTAATCAGCTCTGCCACTGCATTGTTAGCATTAGCATTGTTACTAAATCATTCTCTCTCTATTTGCAGAATGGCACTGCCAAGCTGAGAAGTGTATTTAATTTTACTTAAAACATCCCACTTTTCTCCCAACGAATGCCACTCAAAGTGGCTTACATAATTTTTTTAAAAAACCCAGACAGTATCACACTGACAGAAAATACAGATAAAAGGAAGGAAACCACAACCTTCACTCACGAGCTGCTGAAGGCACAACAAAAGAGCTCTGCTTTACAAATGAAGTATTGCGGGGGGGGGGGATATTTTGCATCCTAAACAATGTAATTGTGCTTTTACATCATGCACCCTTCAGCATACTAAGTAGGATCTCCTTCATTCTGCCTTCAGCTCATTTGGCTTGTTCATTATACTTAAGAATTGAGTCTTCACCAATGGGTCTTCGAGCATCACTACTTTACATTTTAACACACTAAAACATATTGTGATTGTTTCTGACACTAGTTTATGATAATCTCTGTTGTATCATACAGTGGGTATGGTATGCCTCAAAACATGAGATGCTAGAAAGAAAACAACAAGGGAAGTTGCTTAGGCCTTTATACTAATTCTTTGCTTCCCAAAGGCATCTAATTGGCTACTGCTGGAAACAGCCTAACAGTACAGTCCTAAACTGAATATACATGGGGAATAGTGGGTGTAACTCTGCTTAGAACATAATTGTAAATGGACCTTTGGTCTTGCCCTTGAATGTTAGGGTTTTAAGAAATTTGGCACTTTGAATGCTACATCTTTCTTTTTACTTGATGGACAATTTGGGTTTAGTTGATACATAGAGGCAGAAAAATGGCAACTCTAAAGAATATACCTACTTTTCAGAGAGACACAGATCACTTTCCAGAATAGACATGATTATGATTCTTAGAGATTTAGTTACTAAGGTTGCTAAAGTAGCGATTTACTGAGGACCTTTTCAGACCACAACCCTGAAAGTATGAGTTGCAAAAGAAAATCTAGTATTTTCAGATGGAGATTAAATGAAACATTGCTACAAAAAGAGATTATTGTGAAGGACTGTAAGAAAATTTAATATCTCCAACCAATTTAAATAAAAGCACTGATTTGAGAATGTTCTGGGTAAAGCCTTTATTAGAGGTCATTTGATACAGCATAATGCTGAATTGAAGAAAAAGAGCCAAGAGAAAATGCAAAATATCCTAGATGAGATTAAAAGAAAAGAGGATGAATTAAAAAATTATCTGAAGAATACAAATATCTTTCACCAAATAAGAATTCTTCAACAGTTGTATCTATGTTAACAATAAGAGAAATGGAAATAAAATTGAATTATGTTAAACAAATAAATTTTGAATTTACAAAAAACCTGGGAGGATAGCTGGCCTATAAACTGAGAAAAGAAAGAAAACAAAATGATATTGAAATTACAAGAAGGAGATAAGGTATTATTAATGGACAATACGGGCATTCAAAAACATTTTATGAATATTATTCTAATTTATATAAAAGCCAGGATGTCCCTTTGACAAAAACAGATTTATATCTTGGAAAACAAAATTTTCCGAAGATTACAGAAGAACAAAGACAACTCATAAATGGCCCCATAACAATAAGAGAAGTAGTGTAAGCAATAAAAAAAAATCAGGAAAAGTTACAGGACCAGGTGGTTTATTGGGTTTGTATTATAAGTGTTTTGAAGATGAAATCTTACTAACTTTGCAGAATACAGTAAACTGTCTCTTACAAGGGGGGGTGGGTAAGAAGCCAGAGGCTTGGAAAGAGGTTAATATAACATTAATACGTAAAGAATGACAAGACTCAATTTCAACAAAAAATTATGGACCAATTTCATTATTGAATAATGACCATAAGCTATTTAAAGGTAAAGGTAAAGGTTCCCTTGCTCGAAAGCCAGTCGAATTCGACTCTAGGGTTGCGGTGCTCATCTCCGTTTCAAAGCCGAAGAGCCAGCGCTGTCCGAAGATGTTTCCGTGGTCATGTGGCCAGCATGACTAAACACCAAGGCGCACGGAACGCTGTTACCTTCCCACCAAAGTGGTACCTATTTATCTACTTGCAATTTCTTGCTTTCAAACTGCTAGTTTGGCAGGAGCTGGAACTAGAGATGGGAGCTCACTCCATCATGCGGCACCCGGGTCTCGAACTGCTGAACTACTGACCTTCCACAGCCTGCAGTTCAGTGTCTTAACCACTTGAGCCACCGCAGCTCCTTTAAGCTATTTACAACAATTCTATCTGAAAGACTTAAAATAATTCTGCAATAATTTATTTATAAAGATCAATCTGGATTTTTACCTAAGAAACAGTTGAAGAACAATGTCAGAATTGATTTAGACATCATGGAGTACTTTGGAAAGCATAACAAAAAACAAGCCAGTGTGATTTTCTTAGATGCAGAGAAAGCATTTGACAACTTTAACTGGTCTTCTATGTTTAAGGATTCTAGAAGATATGAATTTGGTGAGAATTTTATAAAGTGGGTGAAATCTATTTACACCTCACAGTCAGCAAAAATAATTGTAAATGGAGACTTAACTAAACCATGTGAGATTCAAAAAGAAACAAGACAATATTGTCCTCTGTCCCCTCTCTTGTTTATTTTAAGTTCTTGAAATTTTGAACAGAGGTATAGGATTGAGGGTATGAAGATTAAAAAACAGATCTATAAATTAAGAGCCTTTGTGGATGATTTGGTGTTAGTTTTGGAGGATCCTTTAAAAGGAGTTGATCTTCTGATGTTTAAATTAAAAGAATTTGGTGTGTTAGCAGGTTTTAAAATTAACAAACAGAAAACAATGATGTTAACAAAAATATGAAATTACAATAACAAATTGAACTGATGAATAAAACAGATGTTAAGGTTGAAAAGAAGGTAAAATATTTGGGAATTACATCAAATATTAATTGTATGTTATTTCATAATAATTATTTTAAGACTTGGAAAGAAATTTTAAAAAAAACTTGTTAAGATGGGGGGAAATGCAACTGTCTTTGTTGGGGAGAATATATGTAATTAAGATGAATGTTTTACCCAGAATGTTATTTTTGTTCCAGACAATATCAGTTTTGACATCCGGTGTACCATTTAAACAATGGCAGAAGGATGTTTCTAGATTCGTGTGGCAAGGGTAAAAAGCATGTGTTAAATATGAAATATTACAAGATGTAAAAGAAAGAGGAGGATTAAGGTTACCCGATCTCAAATATACTTTGCTCCTGGTTGTTTGGCATGGTTGGAAGATTGGTTGTTGTTGAGAAATGAAAGATTATTGGAGTTAGAAGAACATGATTTGAGATTTGGATGGCATGCCTATTTATGGTATGATAAAGGTAAAAATAATGTGGAATTCAGAAATTATTATATTAGACATGCCATTCTGAGAATACTGAATAAATGTAATCCTATGTCCAAATGTCCAAAATGCCCAAATGTCCAAAAACACCTTTAAACATCTAGCACAAGAAGTTTTTTAAAGATGGGAAACGATAACTATACACGAATGGTTTACATATTGTGATATTTTAGATTTTTCACAAGGAGAATATAAAATTAAATTGAGAGAAGACTTGACAACACAAGGATATTGTTGTCAATGTTTTTTAATACACAACTACTGGAAACGTTTAAAGTTGATAAGAGATAGTATGGATTTCATCAATCTATGATGGTATTTGAAACCGAGTGAATGATGACCATGTCATTGCTAAAATTTACAAATTTTTGCTAAAATTCGAGACAGAGGAAGAACAGGTGAACGAATTGAAGACAAAATGGGCAAAAAATTGATATAATATACAAATTGAAGAATGGGAAAATATGTGGTTGAAAGGTCTTATATTTACATTAAGTTCTTGTCTGAAAGAAATTTTTTATAAAATTGTGGTTATCAATGGTATATGTCGCCAGACAAATTAGTTAAAAGTTATCTGTCTCTCCTCTTTCCTATCAAGTATATTAGATCCTAAATAAACCTTTATCAGGTTCTGTACCATTGCTGTGTTAATTACTCTGCCAACAGCTGCAGCATTGACTGGACTTTGCACTTTTTCCAGGTAAGTCCCCCCCTGCCGGCTGGGTAATAGGCAGTGGGAAAGTGGGACCTGGCATTGAGAGACCCCTGTCTCTACTGTGGGATTTGGCAACCCTACCCTGGTTCCAGGTTTCGGAGGGCCCTGGACAGAGTGTCTAAGTGTCTAAGTGTCACAAACCATTCCACGTGCTCTTTCTCCAATGGCACTAGGCAGCATGGGGCTGGGCAGCATGTGGAGCACCAAGTAGAAGATGGGGAAGAGTACACAGGCAGATAACAGGACAGGCACACGGGCAAATGGTCAGTGGTAGTGGGCTCCACCAGAAGCCCTGAGACCTGGCAGCTGCCCTACATCAGGGTAGGCTGACACTGGCCCTGGTACAAATACATGGTTTAAAGCTTAGTTCATATGACCATTCCACCACTTTCTTGCATTCAAGAACTCTAGAGAGTTGGTGACTGACTTCACACAATTCAGAATTTAGCAATGATCATTCTCTTTTAATAATGGGGGGAAAGTTTATTTTACAACACGCATTTGCTAACTTTGAGCATCTGAGAAAGCTTTTAAGCCACCGTGTCAGAATTCAACAAATATCACTTGTTCAGTAATTATGCAGCATGTTAATGAAATGCATGAATATGTTCCACTTTAACTATATTTGACATTTGCCAAGTGCCTGGGGGATACAGATGAGGAAAGGACGCATAAGGAGAGGGTCACTGCTTAAGGGCAGCTCACATGTATATCTTATTACTTTGATCACATATTTATGAACTGGGAGAGCAATAAGGGAGAGATTCCCCACATGGTGCACATATGGATGCTGGAAAGTCCAGCCCAACTTATTTTCACTGTAGTCCCATTTTATCTTATGAGGAGTCATTAGTATGATAAATAATTATATTTGGTTACTTAACACCAAACGTCTGTGCCTCTTGCATTGTCTTGACTTTAATAAACTTATTGGATGTGAGGTAATCCCACAAAGAAAATCAGTCAAGTACCGTACCGGGATTATCAGGATTTTTAGAACATTTTTGTCTTTCTAACCAAAGTGAAGCCACAGCTACCAAGAAGGGTTATTATCTGTGACTGGAAATCAACTAGAAATAACATCTTTTGCTTTGACTTCCAACACTTTCATTCATAAAAGCTTCTTCAGTTGCTAGCTAGAAAATTTCAAGATAATTTTGTCTGTCTACAATGTTCATATATACAAGAAACATATTTCCTTATGAGCCTTCTTGATTATCATCTTTAGATTTCTCACTACTCTTGTTCTTAGAAGGGAACAGTTTGATGTAGCGAAACTTTACTTCGATTAATCAGGGGTCCTCCACCTCAATACAATGACCTTGTTAGTCTTCATGTGGTATTTTCACATTAGATAAATTGTGCTTTGAACATTCATAATAAACAAGAGGATAAAAAGCTTATCACAGAAATCAAGTTATTAACCATGTAGCACTAGTCTGCCATTTTGCCGTGTCTTTTTTCCCATGCCCGATGGAATATACACATAGCATAGATGATCGACCCTTCAGCTGCTTCACAGTGAACTGAACAAAGATAGTTCTGGGTTTACTTTGCAAATACCGTACCGGGATTATCAATACTTTGCAAATATTGGTATCTTGAGCATCATTTTGAACACACCACACAAAATAAACTGAATCTGCTCTGTTCACCCTTTCCCTCCGTTTTTATGCACTGATAATGAGAGGTTTCAATAAAAGCCTGAATCTCAGAACCAAAATACACACATACAATCATAATCACTTCTTCTCATGACATGATTCTTATAATTTGGATTTCCTCAATGCAGGGTTTGGTTCCTTTAATATGCCATCAGCCTTCATATTGTTGCAAGCAATGCATGAATTTCTAGTTCAGTATTCTCAGAATGGCATGTCTAATATAATAATTTCTGAATTCCACATTATTTTTACCTTTATCATACCATAAATAGGCATGCCATCCAAATCTCAAATCATGTTCTTCTAACTCCAATAATCTTTCATTTCTCAACAACAACCAATCTTCCAACCATGCCAAACAACCAGGAGCAAAGTATATTTGAGATCGGGTAACCTTAATCCTCCTCTTTCTTTTACATCTTGTAATATTTCATATTTAACACATGCTTTTTACCCTTGCCACACGAATCTAGAAACATCCTTCTGCCATTGTTTAAATGGTACACCGGATGTCAAAACTGATATTGTCTGGAACAAAAATAACATTCTGGGTAAAACATTCATCTTAATTACATATATTCTCCCCAACAAAGACAGTTGCATTTCCCCCCATCTTATCAAGTTTTTTTTAAAATTTCTTTCCAAGTCTTAAAATAATTATTATGAAATAACATACAATTAATATTTGATGTAATTCCCAAATATTTTACCTTCTTTTCAACCTTAACATCTGTTTTATTCATCAGTTCAATTTGTTATTGTAATTTCATATTTTTGTTAACATCATTGTTTTCTGTTTGTTAATTTTAAAACCTGCTAACACACCAAATTCTTTTAATTTAAACATCAGAAGATCAACTCCTTTTAAAGGATCCTCCAAAACTAACACCAAATCATCCACAAAGGCTCTTAATTTATAGATCTGTTTTTTAATCTTCATACCCTCAATCCTATACCTCTGTTCAAAATTTCAAGAACTAAAATAAACAAGAGAGGGGACAGAGGACAATATTGTCTTGTTTCTTTTTGAATCTCACATGGTTTAGTTAAGTCTCCATTTACAATTATTTTTGCTGACTGTGAGGTGTAGGTTTTTCTATAGACTGGTGCATCATGGTGGACAAAAGAATCCTGATTAACAATGCTTGAGGAATGATAACTATTCCAATCCATTAGGATATATGTCATGCCCACTATACCTGGGCAAGAATAAAAGAAACAGTGTTTGTAATGTGAAGAAAATCGTTTTTGCAGTTTGATTGTGTCAATGGAAAAAGGAGGAAAGTTTGAGTTGGAAGTGGACTGGTAAAGTCACTAAGGATTTCCCGTCTCCTAGAAGTAGCTTCTTCTAAGGTCTTGGGGAACTGATGT
Source organism: Gekko japonicus (assembly GCF_001447785.1). Lineage (NCBI taxonomy): Eukaryota > Metazoa > Chordata > Lepidosauria > Squamata > Gekkonidae > Gekko > Gekko japonicus. The sequence goes on along the minus strand of NW_015168151.1, from coordinate 93,511 downwards.
TGCTTGGAGCATACCAGTTTGCTTCTTAGGTACTCAACCTGTACAATACAAAAGAACCATAGTCACTAATACACACTATAGTTAAGGTTGTCTCTGGTAATCAGGGAAGAGGCTAGTGTGATCTAGACCTATATGCATGCCACGGCTGTTTTAGGCTGAACTTTCCAGCTTTTGGATTTCATTGATAAGTCTCAGTCCCATTTCTGTCTTGATCCCTCCCTCTGTACTTTTCCTGGCTTGACTCAATTAAGAAACAAACCCATTCCACTGTGTACCCTAAAGGCTATAATGAAGTCAGCTGTCAAAATCCCATCATGCAGCTGCCCTGCAGCTGTATCTGAAGGCAACTTGTCAGCTGTTTCACCCAGTTAAATGGAGACAAAGGGCGCTTTGATGGCCTGCTTTGCCCAAATCAATCTGCACCAAAGCAGATGTTGAAATCTAACAGGAAAAGGTGTAATTTGATTTTGTGTTCAGCGCAGGGCTACCCTAAATAGAAATTAAATCTATCAGAACCTGATATCTGCCTGTCAACATTGAGCAAATAAAAGACCTGGTTTTTTAATTTTTATCTTTCCACAAGTGCAGCGTATGTGTGTATTATTATTATTCTTTCTTTCCTGATTTCTCAACTTGGGTGTAGATATTGTAGGAAAACATATTTGGAAAGAGACAAAAGGAGGTTATCAGGAAAAGTGCTTGAAGTCTACAGGGTTTTTTCTTCTTGTGTAGCTGTATATTAGTTCTCTCCCTTAAAAAAATACCCTCAACACATGACAGGACAGCCTATTAGTACCCACCTTGTGGATTACACAAGACTAGGCCAAATTCCTGCATATGTACTCTTATTGACAGACTGACTTCTGACTTAACAAAAGTGTGTAAAAATGATTCCTGCATATGTACTCTTATTGACAGACCTGACTTAACAAAAGTGTGTAAAAATATCATGAGAATATCAGCAAGTTTTAGCAAAACTGTTTTTAACCTTCCCAGATAATTCCTCACTAAGTCTCAGCAAAGCGGGGTGGTGGTGGTGGCAATTTTAAAGACCAGCTAGCCATGACACTGAAGATTCGTGATAGGATTTTCTTGTGTTTTCAAAAGAGAAACAGCAGCTATGCAGGGTCCTAGTTTGGAGCTAGGTGTGGTGGAGAAGGGGTAGGCTTGTCAAGTCCCCCCGGGGGGCAGGGAAACCCCTGCCCCAGAGGCCCGTTCCCCGCCGCTGGTGGATCGGGCCCCGGGGGAACCCCACCCCGACGTGCATGTCACCTGGAAGTGACACAACCATGCCGGGCACACTGGGGGTGGGGCCATAGTCATCTGAGGGAAAACTCTATGGTTTCCCCTCGGATGGTCATGGCCCCGCCCCCAGCTTGCCCGGCGTCATCACGTCACTTCCAGGTGACGTGCGTGCGGTGCGCACGCACTCCAGCCGTCAGCCGGGAGTCCCCCGCTGCGATTCAAAAAGCACTTGGCAACCCTAAGAAGGGGCCTAACCCTTTCTCCTGCATTTCTCTGGTCTGGGAACAAAGGATATACACTGCACAGCTAATCACAACACCTCAAAAAAGAGGATGCTGCATTGTTGCCTCCACACTTGAAAGAAAATGGATGGAGCATGATAGCAAGGCCTCAGTTAATTACTCTCAATGTTTTATGGTCAAGAAGGGTACATCTGCCCATTGATTTCTGATTTTGATATATTAATTTCCTTCATAGGGTTGCCAGCCCCCCAGTGGGAGTGGGGAAACCCCACTTTTTTAGGTTCTTACCTGCCACTGGCCAGCTGGCCAGCAAGGGGAAATCCCGTCCCCAACTGACTTTTTTCAGGCCTACTTCCAGTTTCGGTCCTACTTCTGGTTTCAGGCCTACTTCCAGTTGGGGGGTGATGCTCTGTTTTTTGGGCAAAATTCTATGTTGAAGCCGAATTTTTTTTGCCCCAAACCCAAGTGTCACCCCAACTGGAAGTAGGCCCGAAACTGGAAGTAGGCCCCAAAATGCCCAGCATCACTTCCGGTTTCCTGGAAGGATGTCAGGAGACCTCTACTGGCCAGGTAAGTCGACCTGGCAACCCTATTTCTTCACTATGTTTCTCCCCAGAATTAAACCCAAAGAAATGATGACTATATAAACTAAGCTTGTTATTCCAGTTTGGTCCTTTATTATGATGTATAGTAATTTGCTGGTCACCTCTACCTATATGTATGAACTGTAGGGACTGGTAACTTCTATTTCAATGGATCTGAAAAAGTGTGTGTGCACATAAAAGCTTATACTTTGCATAAAACTTTGTTGGCCTTAAAGGTGTCACAACACTCTAACTTTGTTCTTTGCCTTTTCCCTGCATGTTATGCCAGTTGAAGCTCTCCCTCCATCTGGCCATTGTTAGCTCCAGAAAGAGGAAAAGGACAGGCAAAGAAGGGGTGCATGACTTTATTCATTTCCAGGGCAAATAAACTGAGGGAGCAGTCAGTTTTCTGCACAAGAGGAAGAGTTGAACCTTTTCTCCACACACATATACACACTGTGCTGCTCTGAACCAAGGCCCTACAAAAGCCATAAATTGCTTTCATAAAATCAGGACGAGCTGATCATGGACCTCCCAGTAAACTCATCTAGTGTTCCTATTTTTAAATCATTCATCCATCCTCCATTTTGTCCTCACAACAACAACCCTGTGAGGTGGGTCAGGCTGGCTGAGACAGAGACTGGCCCCAACTTGTAACCCAGAAAGCCAGAGGTTCAGTCTTACTTGACTTTTCTTTGAAAAGAAAAATATTTTGCTATCAAAAGCATTTCTGGGACAAATTTCAATTTACTTTTTGTGCTTAGGTACAAATAGAAGTACAAAAATTGAAACTGTCTTTATTTTCTGCTACTCAGAGGGCTAGACAGGCTTGATGAAGAGGAGGAAAAGAGAAGACAGTTCTGACAGTGTTAAAAATCAGCTAATAAACACTTTCTGTTGAAAAGAAACACCACTAGTTACAGAGTGTCACGGATTGTTAAGCCGTGTGAGTCAAATTTAGCTTTTGTTTACAACAGAAGATAACCAGAAAAATCCCCCCTAAAGTTCATGATATTACCTCTAGGCTACTTCTGAGCAATATTGAGCCTTATGTCTCTTATCGTTCTATATACTTTGCTTACAACACGAGTTACGTGCAGTCTCTCAAGAGAGGCTTTCTGTGGGACTGAAGGAAAGATGATGATTACTTTATAAGCTAAAGAAACACAGGAGTAGCTACACTCAGGATCCATAACTTTGAATCTGTTGTTATGCTAAAATAATATACAAGTACAACTTTGTCATAATCAATGCTCCCTCTAAGCTGTGGAGTCTTGTGAGCAAAAATTCTACTTTGTGAGCGACTGGCACTAGAGTTGTGAGCAAGCGATTAGGCAGCTGCATAAATCAGTTTGCTCTGGAGCCCTCCTTCCTGAGCGAAGATAAAATGTGTGACCTGGAGGCTAAAAAACTGTGAGCTAGATCACACTAAGTCAGCTTAGAGGGAACATTAGTCATAATCCTCTCTTCTCCCTTCTGTATTTGAACTTGCTAGAGAAGAGTTATTTATTGATTACGCTTGTATCAAGTTTCTACTCCAAGTGCTCTCATGTGGCTCACATGAGGTTGTTTTATTTCATCTTTACAACAACCCAGTGAGGCAGGTGTGCCTTAACCAGGCTATTGGTATAGAACCGAGTCTTCTTTGCTGCACTCTATGCATTGCGGGAGAAAATCCATTTCTGAAATCCCTACTTTTATTTACACTAATGCCACATTGAAACTTCTCTCGCAAGGTTAAGGGGTGTGCTTTAAAAGTGCTTGTAGTTGAGAGGCCCAGAGTGCTCTCGAAAGCACTTAGTATAAATATGAAACAGGCCCCTGGAGTTCTGTTCTGCCCTCAGATCTTTCACAGAAACCCACTCGTACCCTATCAAGGACAGCTGTATGCACGGATCAAAAGCACATAATATTGGAACATGTTATTTTACAATCCCCACCACTTTACCTTTCTACTCCTCTCCAGATGCGTTTTTGAAGTCGAAGGTTGTTCAGAAACAACTGGGTTCTGAAATGAGGACTGCAGGCTAGGTTGGAAATGCTTTCCCTTTAGAAAATTCGTATCCTGAGAATCCTAGCAAGTGTACGAGTAGCTTTTTCTGACTGGATCACTTCTTTTGTACGTAACTCATGCTCTTCTGCATGTAACTCATGTTGTAAGCAAACTGATCATGGAAGTCAAGTAGGGGTTTATTGTACACCTTGTTAGGTTGAAAGTTCAGCACCTGTGGCACAATATCTGCATGCTGTACTCCAGGAATTGGGGGGGGGATCTTTGGAGAGCCATCAATTCAGAAAATAACGTATTGCAGAGACAATGCTAAACATTCTGAGCTACAAATCAAATTCCTAACTTGCCTGTTCATTAAAGACCCCAGGAGGCATACAGCAACGCTCCCTCTAAGCTGTAAAGTCTTGTGAGGAAAAATTCTACTTTGTGAGCTACTGGCATTAAAGTTGTGAGCGAGCAATTTGGCTGCTGCATAAATTAGCTTACTTTGGAGCCATCCTTCCTGAGCTAAGACAAAAGATGTCTGAGGCAAAGGCTAAAAAACTGAGCTAGCTCACACTAACTCAGCTTAGAGGGAAAACTGGCATACAGTTTCCTTTCTTCCATATTTCTCTAGTTTCTCTAAATCATCCTGAGTAAATGAAAACGTGTTTTTTTTAAAAAAACCCCAAAAACTTTGGGTTTAGTCCCTTTCACTAAGTGAACAATCATCATTTGAAGAAAGATTAACTTCCACTAAAGGGAAGCATTTTCTCCAGCAAACGATTCCCCAGTTATCAAGAAGGAACCATTGGATCCGACCTGTAGTGCTGACAAGTCCAGACAAGTCCAGAGACAACCGTCGAGCTTCGCTCCAAGAGACAATGGACTATGTGGATCCTAGCCCACTCCAATCAGGGGGCTAGGTTCCTGGCCGAGAAGCCAATGGGACTCTCAGCCACTGTAAATAACCTGTTGGGAAGTGGGGGGGGTGTGTGTTTTGGATGGCGGTTTCTTGGGGAATATAAGCCGGCCTGAGAGCCGGCCAAAGCCGTCTTGTTCCTGATGGAATAAAGTACGCTTAGCTGAAATCACTCTCCGTCTGCATACTTTTCACTGGCGACGAAGGTGGGATTCATCTCCCTCTGAACAGAGACCACATTCCGGACATCGCCGTGAGCCACCGCGCCGAATTTTCCACCGCCGCCAGCATTGAGCATCTTCGAGAAGCGCTGCTCACCGCACCGCTCCCTAGCTCTGAGCATTGCGCCGCTGACCCCGAGAGCAGCACCGTACCGCAACACTGAGCCTCGCACCGCTAACCCTGAGAGCAGCACCGCACTGCTCCGCCATCTACGCCGCTCGCCTCCACATGGAGTCGCCTCGCCGAAATCGCCTCCGCTGGCGGCATCGGGCTTTTTCATCGAAGGCGCAGCTCTTCGCGCCTCTCCACAACTCCTCACTGACTACAAGGCAGCACCGTGCCACTCCTTCCCTACGCTCGCTAATTCCCGCCGTTCCTGCCGTCGCGCCACGTGTAGCAGGAAGATGGCAGCCATGCAGGAAAGCAGGAAAGCATCACTGCCTTCGATATCTCCCACCCCACACAATGGAAGACCTGGCTCGAGATCCTGGAGAACTAATTCGACTGCCACGACATTGTGGACCAGGGGAAGAAAAAAGCTCATCTCCTTCAGTCATGCGGTATGGACACCGTCTTGCTACTCAAGGACCTCATAGCATGTAAGCAGACCAAGGATGAGCCCTACCCCGTGCTGGTGAAAGCATTGACCGACCACCTCTCTCCGAAAGCCCACAAAGTTTGCCGAGTGCATGGACTTTTGTGCGCGGATCCAAGGGCTGGACGAGCCAGCCTCCGGTTTTTGACCGGGCTCAGGCGAGTAGC
>NW_015168151.1:70721-86375 GCF_001447785.1 Gekko japonicus | reverse complement strand
GGTTAAGGACCTGCTAGTGTCAAATTCGGTCCTGGCGCATTTCAACGAGGCACTTCCCGTGGTGCTGGCTTGCAACGCTTCGCCTTACGGGGTTGGGGCAGTCCTGGGACATTGGCTGCTGGACGGCCGCGAGGTCCCGGTTGCCTATTATTCACGGACTCTGTCAGCGGCAAATTGATAAAGAAACCTTGGCTATTGTGGTGGGAGTGAAAATATTTCACCACTATCTCTGTGGATGCCCGTTCACAGTCCTCATGGACCAGAAGCCGCTGTTGGGCCTCCTCGCCCCCGACCACCAAACTCCTCAGATGATCTCCCCTCGGGTGCTGCTTCCCCGAGTATTTGATGGCACCCTGGGGCGGTTTTCAGGACCCCCCATTTCCTTGGACCTGGACCCGGCTGTCCGCCCTATCCACATTAAGGCCAGGCTACCACCGATTGCAATGAAGCCTAAGATTGAGGCTGAGCTAGATCGCCTGGTGGAACAATGGGTCCTGGAACCGGTTGCGTCAGCCCAGTGGGAAACCCCCATAGTCACTCCAGTTAAGCTGAATGGGGAAGTACGCATTTGTGCGGATTACACGGACCTGGCTCCTTTCATGTCCCAGAAAAACGAACTGTCCGTCCACAAGGGCTGTGTACTGTGGGGAAGCTGGGTGGTCATCCCTAAGCCATTACAGGAACGGGTTCTAACAGCCCTCCATGAGGCGCATCCATGGGTTGTGGCGCATGAAAGCCTTGGCCTGGAGTTACGTCTGGTGGCCAGGGCTGGAGAAAGACATTGAGGACATAGTAAAGAGGTGCCAGCCCTGCCAAACCTCTCGGCCAGAACCCCCTCGAGCCCTGGAAAGGGCCTGGGAATCCTCTCACCACCCCTGGTCTAGGTTACACTTAAATTTTGCTGGACCTTTCCAGGGGCAGCTTTTCTTTATACTTGTAGACTCCTACAGTAAATGGCTGGAGGTAGTTCCAGTACCCTCCACGTCATCGAAGGCAGCCATCTGGGCAATGTGGTGAATCTTCAGCGCCCAGGGAATCCCTGACACGCTCGTCACAGACAATGGGACAGCTTTTACCTCAAGTGAGTTCCAGGACTTCACGAGATATTACGGTATCCGCCACGTCCGGTCGGCCCCGTTTCATCCCATGACCAAAGGCCAGGCCCTTCGCTGCCTGGACGCCTCAGATTGGGACTACAAACTGGCGGCTTTCCTGTTCGGCCAGTGCACGACGCCCCACACCACTACGGGGCGCAGTCCAGCAGAGCTACTTCTGGGCCACCGCCTGGCAACCTGGTTGGATCGTCCGCACCCCGACTGGGCATCAACAGAGGCACCGGGCACAGAGACGCATGAGGCAGCCAGCGGTTCTTCCCATAAGATCCCGTGTACGCACGGAACTATGCCTGGGGGCCCGCCTGGATCCCGGCATGAGTCATACAAGTTAAGGGCCCCGATCGTATGAGGTCTCATGTGAGGACGGCCAAGTTCTACACCAGCACATCGACCAGCTACGCCGCCGGATAATGCCATTGGACCCCAAGGACTCGGACATGGCCGAGGTTCCGGAGACCTCACACCAGGCCCAACTCCCGGTGGCCGACCCTCGGCCTCTACCCTTCGTTGAACCTGAGACACCTCTTCTGGAGGCACCAGGGATGCCAGCACCGCCGCCCCCAGCGCCTCTCCTGGCCAGCTCGCCTCCGAGGGCTCCCAGAGTAGAAACAGCAGCAGTCCCTGAACCTCGCCGCTCTACCCGCACCAGGAAGTTACCAGCCCACCTGAAGGACTTTGTCTGTGGGTGCATTGCGGACCAAGGGGGGAGGGGTGTAGTGTATCAAGTCCTGACAAGTCCAGACAAGTCCAGAGACAACCGTCGAGCTTCGCTCCAAGAGACAATGGACTATGCGGATCCTAGCCCGCTCCAATCAGGGGGCTAGGTTCCTGGCCAAGAAGCCAATGGGACTCTCGGCCACTGTAAATAACCTGTTGGGAAGTGGGGGGGGTGTTTTGGGTGGCGGTTTCTTGGGGAATATAAACCGGCCTGCGAGCCGGCCAAAGCCGTCTTGTTTCTGATCGAATAAAGTACGCTTAGCTGAAATCACTCTCCGTCTGCATACTTTTCACAACCCATTATCTCTTTAAGAAAAACTACGAAAAAAGATGATGTGTTATTTACTCACCTTTGGATATATTTAGGACTACTCACAGCACAGAGGCTTGGAGGACAGATTCTCTGTTTTTCCTGTAAACTATTCTGGATTCCTTCCACCAACATGTTTTCCAAGAGTCAAGCATATTTATTGGTATCTCCCCCACCCCGCACCCCGTAATTGAAGTTTTCCATAGTCAGAGCAGGGCTAGCATGGGAAAGGTTAATTAGATCAAGAAAAGCACGCGGAGCTGGCATTTATTGTTCTTTCATTTATCAACAGCATGCAATGAAAAAGTGTTCAAAGCTGTTATGGAACATGCTGCAAACTGGTGATTAACTCCAGAACTGTCAGCATTCTGACAGATGCTTGTTAAGCACCTGATCCTTTGTTGCACTATTAATGGGGTGCCCCCCTTCTCTCCCCACCCAAACCAGTAAACTACTCAACAAAGGCCTAATATCTCAAGTATACCATGTCTTATTATTTTCCAATTACACATCCATAAATGTAAAGGTTACATGCTAGGTCACTGGTTTTGTTTGCATGAAATATTTAGCAGGCCTTTGCAAATCTTCATTAAATGTTCCAAATAGATACAGTTATAAATCTCATTACTTGCACTGAAATACCTAATGGATCTACAGGAATAATGTACTGTTATGCTCTTTTCATTGAGAAACTCCTCTTCATTACACTTGGGAATTTGGTGTACTCAAAGAACGGCATATAATTGTGCTAGCATATGAAGCACAGCTATGGACTACTGTATGGAACAGAGATGTGGAGCTAGAAAATTATGTTTCCAAAACATTAACAGAAAACACATTTTGATTTCTTAGTCCTAGACTGGCCATTTAACTTATGGGGAAATTTCCTGGAGGGCTGCTTCCCTAGATGGTAACTGGAAACCTGGAGCTAGCAGAGCTAAGCCTTTTCACCTAAATAGGATCCCCAAGGTGGTGAACATCAAAACATTAAACTATTTCAGCCTATAACTCAGAGGTTAAGATGCTGAACTGCAGACCAGAAGGTCAGTAGTTCAGCAGTTCGAGACCCGAGTGCCACGTGATGGAGTGAGCTCCTGTCTCTGGTCCCAGCTCCTGCCAACCTATCAGTTCAAAGGCAAGACATTGAAAGTAGATAAATAGGTACCATTTTGGTGGGAAGGTAACATTGTTCCGTGCACCTTGGGGTCTAGTCATGCCAGCCACATGACCATGGAAGTGTCTTCGGACAGCGATGGCTCTTCAGCTTGGAAACGGTGATGAGCACCACACCACACAACTGGCTTTCGAGCAAGGGAAACCTTTACCTTTTATACATAAAATAAACAATTCAATAAAACATATAAACACACAAACATACATAAACATACATAAACATAATAAGGGAAGAGAGCCAATAACAGAGAGCCAGCTTGGTGTAATAGTTAAGAGAGGCGGACTCTAATCAGGATAATCCAGTTTGATTCCCCACTTCTCCATATGCAGCTGCTAGGTGACCTTGGGTCAGTCACAGTTCTCTCAGACCTGTTCTCTCAAGAGAAGTTCTCTCAGAGCTCTCTCAGCCCCACCTGCCTCACAGGGTGTCTGTTGTGGGGAGGGGAAGGGAAGGCGATTCTAAGCCACTCTGAGACTCTGAGTGACAGGAGGGATATAAATTCAATCTCCTCCTCCTCTTCCTCCTCCTCCGCCTTTCTGGAGATATGCCAAACAAAACAAAAAAGTATTTGCCCACTAGCAGAAAAGAACTATAGGAGACAAACAAATAATTTTGGGGAGGTAGTTCCAAAGTTTTGTTACCATAACCAAGAAGGCCCTTTCTCAAGATGTCACTCATCTAGTCTCAGATGGCAGGGGCACTCGAAGTAGGAATTCTGAAGATGACCAGAGTGGATGGATGGGTTCATATGGGAAACAGTAGTTCTTAAGGTATGCTGGCCCCAAACCATATAAGGCTTTAAAGATCAATGCCAGCACTATTGGATTGGGCTTGGAAGCAAATTGGGAGCCAGTATGTATGGAACAGGACTGTAGTGATATAGTCCCTGTGACCCAATCCAGTAAACATCCTGTCCACAACAATTTGAACCAACTGTACCTTCCAAATAGTCTTCCGGGGCACCCCCACAGAGTGCATTGCAGTAATCTAATCTGCTTTTACCAGGGTATGCACCACAGTGGCAAGATCTTTTCTGCCTAGGAAAGGCCAAAGTTCTGGCCACTACTGCCACTTGTTTATCCAAAAGGAGCCCCAGGTCCAGCAGCAGCCCCAAGCTACAAACCTGCTTGTTAGGAGAAGTGCAAGCCCATCCAGAACAGGAGATATCTCAGTTCCTGGGTCAAACCCTCCTCCCACCAGTAGCACCTCCATTTTGTTGGTATTAAGTTTCACTTTCTTAGCCCTCATCCATCCCAAAACTGCTACCAGGTACCAATTCATGGTTTCCACAGCCTTCCTAGGATTCGCTGGAAGTGTGAGATAAGGCTGAGCGTCATCTACATATTGGTGACAAGTTGGCAACTCAGCCCAAATATCTGGATTACTTGTTTTAACAACTTTATGTAGATGATTTAAAGAATGAGAGACAAGACAAAACCTTGCAGGACCCCATATAGGGATGGGCATGAACTGCATTTTTGCTGAACCTTGAACTGAAGAACAAACCAGTATGCTGGCTCACAAACTGAATTCATTTAAGTCATTTAAAGTTTAAACCCCTGCTTTCTGCTCCCTGAAGCTTTTTGTGGGGAGTAGAAAGCATTGTTTTATATGGCTATGAGCCATTTAAACCAAACAGCTGTGTGGTGGGGAGCTCTCTGTCATTCAGCTGTTTTTCATGAAGAGCAGAAAGCAGGGGGTTGCCATTGCCTGCCTCTACGTCATGCCCTGGTAATCCTTGGAGGTCTCCCATCCAAATACTAGCCAGGGCCGACCCAGCTGAGATTCTGAGATCTGAGGAGATCGGGCTACTCTGGGCAAAAGAGATTATTTATTTAGTTAAATGCTTACATGTCATCTTGCAATTTTTTTAAACTCCCCAAAGTTAATCCATAAGTTATAAATGCAAGAAACCCACCCCTTGGGTTTTGTTTTGTTTTTAAATAATTCCCTTTGCCAATTTACTGCAGAAATGAAAGCTAGAGAAGGAGAGTTTCCAGCACATCAATCAGAGAAGAGTGTTGTGGAGCTGCTGTGCCACAATAAACCAGACTCTGTTGAGCATTAGGGAGTTTCTCCCAAGATGGATATTGCTGGAGGAGTGCTTTCTATGGGGTCAGAGCATTCCTGAAAATGAGCACCGCAGCCATCTACCTCCAATGTCTATGCCTGGCAGAAAGAGCTTAATTTGATTTTTTTTTCTTTTCCTGAACAGCTTGTACAACAAATAGCTTTCAGCATATACAATTTGCTGGCTTGACAATTTATTGTGAATAAACCCGTTTGCAGTCTAGTCGTATCATACAATCACCCAGGAAACACAAGGAAACTGCTCACTTTTTCCTGATGGTGGTTTTAAATTAATTTGAATGAGGCTTGCCTCATGAGTATGTTTTATGCAGCCATGAAACGACTGATGATGATAAATTACAGCAGCTTTGCTTGAGACCGAATGGAATAACGTTCAGCAATGAAGGTTAAGATGCCTTGGAAACTGTGCAGAATGCATATGGTGGGCCAGGGGATGTTGCTGAGGCTGAACAGCTGATCTATCACAGGCAAGTCTTCCAGTCCAGTTTACAACATTTATTAAACAGATGACTGAAAAGCAGCTGCATATTCTAAGAAGGGAATGAGCTATCAGTAAATGATACATTTCTTCAACCCAAGTTAAGGGATGGGCACGGACCAGGAAAACGCAGTTTGGTTCAGTTCGGTTCGTGGCATGCCTGGTTTGTGAACCACAAACCATCACAAACTCTTAGGAGACAAACTGGTTCAGTTTGTGACCCTGTAGAATGGATCCTTTGCAAGCTAGAGGCACCAAAGTCACAGGAGATCTCAAGCTGACTCTCCTGTACCTCCATACCAAGTTTGGTTAGGATTGGATTACAGCCACCTTTCATTTCCCCAGAAAACACTTTCCAGGGGCACCTTCTTTGGCAACTGTAACTTGGACCCTGTAAATCCAATCCTCACTAAACATGGAGGGCAACTAGAGAAGAGTTAGTGAGAGATCTCCTGTGAGTTTGGTGTTTCTAGCTTGCACAAGATCCGTTCTATATACTCCTGTAGGTAAGTTGTATTAAAAATTACACATGTGGCAGGCAAATATTAAATCTGCTCTCTGCCAATACCCAGTTATTAAAATAAAACAGCCTTCCCAGCTCACCAACAAGGCAAGAAGGCTGCCCCAAACAGTAATCAAGAAATTCCCTGGGAACCTTCTGGAGCCCAGAAACCAGGCAAGAGAGGGGTTGAATATATCGCTTAAGGAAAGGAACCAGCCTTGCTTAGAATGCAAGGAGTTTCAAAACAGCTACTTCAAAGTTTCTGAGATTCCAGAGGAACCTGAAGTTTGCCCTAACTAGAGGTAATGTAATGGCAATAGAATCAGGACAGAAAGATGTAATTTATAATTGGGTAACTCTAAAATAATACATCTACATCTTAATTTACTATCACAAAGGGGTAAGTTTTTGTAGGGGAATTTTAGGGGTCCAGGCCTCTGCCTGGGATCCCCAAACCCATTAAGGTTCTTTTCTTTGAGTGGGTAGAGTCTGGCTAGGGAACGCAGGCCTCCAGAGGGAGAGAAACACAGAACAAACAGTTGTGAAGAATGGGGATTTGGAATTTTGTGAAGATCGCATAATGGCAGGGGTCCCCAACTTGTTTGATCCTGGGGGCATCTTTGGAGTTCTGTCACTGTATGGTGGGCACAGTCACAAAATGGCTGCTACAAAACTGTTGCTGCTGGTGGCAGAGCCAGCCCAAAAATGGCTGCTGCACTGTTCCTTCGGTCATACAATGAAGATTCTTACATTATGGTGGTAGCTGCTACCAAAGCAACATTTTTAAAAACCTGAAAAGCTAATCAAAAAGCCAATGAGAAACATCGCTGGGAAGAAGCCCTACATGGCCCCCCATACCTTCATAAACCATCTTTTCATTCTCCCCTTTGTTGGAAGAGGTGTGGAGGAGTGGGGAATTTTGCTCACTACTAGTGGTGGTGCAAATTCATAACAGATTTCTGGAATGACAATGTTTTTGTGAATACATTGCATAACGGGAAACACAATCACAATGAAACTGGAACAGATTTTCCTTAATTACTGGCAAGACACTGATATCCCTAAAATCAGATGTGACTTAATCAATAGTGTATTAGTGGCAGCAAAAACGTCAATTGCTCTGAACTGGAAATCCCACATGACACCTACCAAATCACTATGGTACGAGAATGTCTGGGAGCAACTAATAATGAAGAAAATCTCTGGTTGCCTACTATAATCCGAAGTTTAAATCAGGAAAATCTGTTTCACAGAAAAATGATTCCTTTTCCTATATATATATTTTTTACTTTCCATTTATTAATTGTTTTCCCAGTGGGCTCAAAGCGATGTACAGTTACTCCATATATAGACAAGGGACTAACAATGTTTGTAGGGGATAGGGAAGACAACATATATTCACTTTAATTGCACGTGCCATCACTGCCCGGTGTAGACGTCTTCTGGCTGGCTCCGTCATTTTCCCGCACGGCTGCTTGCTGGCCAGGCCTCAGGACCCGTATGTCAATCGCCACACTGCCACCGCCTGGGTTGCAGGCATTCTTTTTCATAGCCGGGAAGCTGTTTCGCCTTTTACAAGCTTGACCAGGACATTCGACCGTGAGCTAACGCCCTCCCACAAGGGAGGTTGGCGTGCCCACCCTCTCTAAGGAGTGGTTCCCATTTTATCTACTCGCCGAAGCTTTCGAATCGCTGGGTGGATGATGAGCTGGGGACAACAGGCTGGCTGCTCACACCAGCGCGGGGCTTGAACTAACACAGTTCAGATGTTAAGACAGTGGGATATACCCACTGTGCCATACCTACTGTACCAAAAATTACATCCTGCCTTCTAACCCAATTTATAAAACTTCTCTCTATATATAAACTCTTCCTTCTTACTAAGCTCACTTTGTGTATGGGATATGAGAGTGCAGTGCCAAGCTGTTGGGGACACATTAGTTCAATGAGTAGAAGTGCTCACTTTATTTATTTAAATATTCTATGTCTTATGTAAATCCTGTATCAGTTTAACCCTATAATTTTCTTTTCTATGTTGTTACATTTGCTTATTTACTGTATGGCTAGAGTAAAGCTATTAGATCTAAAATGTTATTAACCCAATTTATAAAACTTCTCTCTATATATAAACTCTTCCTTCTTACTAAGCTCACTTTGTGTATGGGATATGAGAGTGCAGTGCCAAGCTGTTGGGGACACATTAGTTCAATGAGTAGAAGTGCTCACTTTATTTATTTAAATATTCTATGTCTTATGTAAATCCTGTATCAGTTTAACCCTATAATTTTCTTTTCTATGTTGTTACATTTGCTTATTTACTGTATGGCTAGACTAAAGCTATTAGATCTAAAATGTTACTGTTCAAAATATGGATCTGTGTTTTAATTCTGCTGTGACTTGTGTATTACTTCAGGAAAAATCAATAAAAAGTTTTCTAAAAATTGGCGTGTGCTAGGAAAAGTGTCAGTGGGCCCTGTGGTACTCACGGGTGGGGACCCCTGGTGTAATATGATATGGAGATTACTTGATGTCACTAATACCCTTTCCCCCTAACAAAAAAGAATGGCTCGTAAAGACTGGTATACTGGTATATATGAAACAGGGAACATCTGTTCAGCTCTTTAATGAAATTACTACAGAAATTGTGTTTTTGCAGTTTTGATCCTGATCTTTAATCATGAGAGTAAACAGGCAATCAGTTCAAATTTCTAGGTGACTGAATGTTATCAGTTCCTTTCTTGAGGTCAAAGCCTCCAAATTTGTGTGCATATATGTATGTTGCTTCTGGTCACTTTGCATCATGGGTTTTGTAGTTGTCAGGCTGTTGAGTCTAGGAATGCTGTGAACTTCATAGCAGATGTGTTTGCAAGTTAAACTTACTGTGTTCAACTCTGACAATCAAACATAAGCTGGTCACTTGGTCTGTTCAATTTAGTGCTGAATGACCTGAATACTTGCTGAACCCTTTTGTGTGGGATTTTTTTTTCTAAACTGCACATGCCAGTCCAAATAGATTTGCAACCATTAATGTTACAAATGTCTATGAATGCTAGGGTTTTTGAAAAACAGCATTTATTTATGCAGGATTTATATGATTTGTGACTGATGTAAGTGTTCATTTAAACAATTGCCTGTCAAGCACAGCAGCAATGCAGCAAGGATAGGGGGCAGTAAAAATCCATTTGGCAATGTCAGAACATACATGCACAAAAAGCTGATTGCATCGCACTGTACCATTAGGAGGAAATACATCAAAGCGACCTGTAAAACCACGACAAATGGGTCAACAGACAGATGAACAGTCTGCCCCAAATTGGCTACCTGATTGTGACGGGTGAACAGGGCATGAGCTGAACCACTGGGTGTACAAGCATCCTTAGTTTAAACATGGATTCTCATACAAGTGTGGCTGAATCTGCACCCACTGTGTAAAGCAGGCTCAGTCTGTTGTGGTGCCATTGTACATTGTTCCCCTTCCCCTCCCATTCTGGCTCAAAATAAGAGCTTGCTGTCTGCACCAGACCTCACCATGGCGACCACAGGGGCATGCCGGAGGGAGAATGCACGAGAGAGGGGGAAGGAGTGGCCTCCTAGGGCACCGGAAGGGCACTGCACTGTGGGGAGGAAACGGCACCCTTGACACACACCCCGTGCAGAAAGTAAAGGGGAGTGACCTGGCAGAGGGGGAGGCAGAGGGGGGCAAGAAAGTGAACGAGCTGGTAAAAACCACAAAATATCCAGCGGTTGCCAGGCAGGGCATTCTGGGGACTGCCCAGGAAATAACATGGTTCAGAGTGGGTGTGCTTCTAGCCCACCAGCAAAGAAACATGTTTGGAGAAAAATGGGGGGGAGATTTGGCTCCAGTTGTCTGCTTATCACTCACAGCGGCTCAGGGGAAGGGAGGAGCAATTGCTGCGGCTGAAAACCAGATCCACATAAGCCAGTGAGATGCCCAAGTGACCTTGGAATCGCCACTACAGGGCCATAAAATGATGCAGACAGCCAATGCTGAGTTTACAATACGGAATTGGCTGTGGCAAGCAATACAGACAGAGATTTGTGAGACAATTTGGGACCACCGGCACAGCAGCAGAAAAGACCACATGTGTCTCCTTTGGGGAAAAAAGGATAACACAATAAGAGAATACAGAGGGTTTGTCACACAAAAAAACCCCCTTTCAATGTCATTTACAAGGCATACTGTTCGCTCATGTATGCATGACTCAAAAACATATTTATTGAAAGCCTGAAATATCTGGAGAGGCAGAACCACAACACTTGATCTGAATGCTATTTGTTTCTAACTTTGGCTGCAAGTCTAACCTATGTGTATGATTCTGCAATCGGGTAAATCACTCACTTGTGATAGGACCACCAATTGTTTCTTTAAGCACTACAAATTAGCTTCATTTGCGTAACCGACAACTATACAGTATTCTCTTATTTGGTGTTAGTCTGCCATGCATTGTGTAGTCATTCCAGGGCTTTGTGCCTGCAAAATATTTTTCAGAGCCAATGCATCCCTCCTGCCATTCCCACTTATCAGCTGTTTGGTTGTAATTGGGTGGAGAGGGTGGCTGTGCAAAGAATATGGGCTGCCAAAAAAGGGCGCAAGGAGCTAATTCTCACAGATCACACATTTCTTCTCCCTCCTTTTGTTTCCCTCCATCACATCAGAATAGACAACATGTGCCACAGGATTAATTTTAGCACAGTTTGCAAATCTAACTTTGAAATTTCCCAACTGTTTCAGAGAAAGAACTTGCAAATGGAGATGCCCATTATTATGTGTATTGATTTTTTGATTGACTGATAAAGAGTTTTCTTGTAAGCCAATGTAACATGTGCTTGTTTTAATTTCTCGGGAAACCATTTGGTCTCACAGCAAGGAAAGTTATTTTCTAAATATTCATCCCTCTGGCGAGAAATTATCATATGCCAGTAATTAATCTGGATGATTTGAATTGTTGCTGAAAATCTGTTCAGTATATGCTTGTTCCATGCTCATACACATACATTTGTAAAGAAGAGAAAATACTGCAATGGAATGCATTATGAATAGAGAGGGGCATGGACTGGCACACGAAGTAAACTTCATGCTGAACTTTGGCTGGTCTGGCAGTCAGGAAGCAATGTTCATGCAAGCATGTGCTTCCTGAACATTCCCCGAACTTGGGGGTCTGTTTGGGCAGTTTGGGGTGGTCCAGGAAGCAGAATAGTTTCCCAGAAATCCCAGTGTCGATTGAGGAAACTCTGAGGCAATGATAGGGGTGGAATTCTCTCCAGCCTTGGCAATACCAATAGGGACCCCCCAAAGCTTTACAGCCACTACTGACTACCAGTTACAGAGCCCCCATTCGTCTCTATGGGATCTAAAAGCCATATAAGCCCAAGGCACAGCCCAGTCCCCCTTTGTTGGGTTTGCAGCGAGTTGGAGAGGGCTGGAATTAGAGAGAGATAGGAGGCAGTTGATCAACTTTGCTGGGCAGAGGAGATTTCTCTTTGCTCTGTGGTTGCTACAGCACCCAGCCTTCCTGCTAACATTAAGCAGTGGGGCTTCAGTACTGGGTTCCTTTGAAGAGAGCCTGCATTTATACACACACACACACACACACACACACACTCTTTTTTGATCAGCTCTCTGGGCTGGGCTGTGTTTGCTGGGCCAAGGCACTGTGTGCCACCCATCCTAGGGCTTTGCTTTTGTTTTGGGTTTCTATTCTCTACCCCCACCCCACCCCTCCTTTTCTGGTTAACTCTCTGGGCTGGGGTGTGTTTGCTGGGCTAGTGGTCTGTGTGCCACCCAGCCTGGAGCTTTCCTTTGCTTCTGCTGTGGATTCCTGTTTTCTACCCCCCCATCCCTCCTTTTTTCTGATCTTCTATCTCTCTGTTGTGGGCTTTGGGTGTTTGTGGGTTAGGGCTCTGATCCACACAGCCTCTCTGCTCACACTGGGTGGTGGGGCATAGCTGGTGGGTGCCTCAGTTGAGGGCCCACCTTTATACACCTCCTCACCAGACCTCTCATTTTCTGATCTTCTGTCTCACTGCTGAGGGCTTTGGGTATTTGTGGGTTCAGCACCATAAGTGGGTGGAAGGGGAGGTCATTGTGGGGAGAAGAAGCCCTCATCTTCCCATGTACCAGAGGGCCCTGTCCCTGGGCACCAAACACAGCCTCCCTCCTGGAGGATTTCCCCAGCACAGCAGCAGCAGGGGGCTCAGAGCCTCCTTCCTCTGCTCCATCCATGGGGCCTTCACAGGACATGAATGAGTCTTTTGCACTCCCCCAACAGCTACAGTTGATAACACTGTCTGAAAGGGAGGGTCCAATTGCAATGATTCAGAGAGTGGTGGTGAAGCATCTTTTTTTTTGTATAAATATTTTTATTTTTATTGTTATTACCATTCTGGTTATACATTTTCATATTCCATTGTGCTTTTACAGTTTTCCCCCCTCCTCCCCCCTCCCCCCAGTCTGTTGTTTTTAGTCCTTTTCTCTCAGTCAGGGGCATAATGTTTGGAGCTTCCACTGAACATCGTTTCTTTGTTCTTCTTCCATCCATCTCCAGTATATGGTCAATTTCTCCTGGATTGTCGCTCTTCTGTCTTCCCATGGCATGTCTTGGTTAATTATAGCGATTATATCTGATTGAATAATTTCAAATAAATAGTTAAGCCAATTTCTTTCTGTCCATTTACTTGCATCTTTCCAACCTGCCACTATAACCGCTTTACCTGCTAGAACCATTGCTTTCAGTAATTCTTGGTGCTTTCTCTCTATTGTCTCAAATCCTATTGTACTTATCAACATTAATTCAAAATCTTTGTTTATATTTACTGCAAATAATCTATTCATTTTTTCTACAATATTTCTCCAAAAAATATTAACTTCTGGGCATTCCCACCACATATGTGAATACCACCCTTTTACATTTTTGCAATGACTACAGTTAGGGCTCAGTCCTGGAAACATGTTTGCCAGCATGGCTGGGGTTCTATACCATTTGGTAAAAAATTTTAATTCTAGTTCTTTAAACTTGTATATTTTAATTATTGTAATTCCGCTCATAAGTTTTATAGCTTTTTGCTCTGTTATTTGCGTTTCTGTCTCCCATCTTCTTTGTAACTGAGTAATTATTTGTTTCTTATCTGAGATCATTTTCTTATATATTGCACCTGCTAACCCTCTTTTATTTTGTTTCATTCTTTTGTATATCTCTTCTATTGGTTCCTCTATACTTATATTCCTATCCTTCATTAGCTTCTTAACTTTCTTGTATAAACCAGCTATTTTTAACCAATATTGTACTCCTAGTAATGCTTGGAGTGACTTCAGAGTTCCTCCATTACACATATCTTTTATTCTTCTCAATCCTTTTTTCTAAGCAGTTCCCACCATCTATGGTCTATACTATCTTTTTCTAAAGTTTCTTTTCTTTTTTTTTTGGTAAACAAATTTTATTTTCTCAGGAATACAACATTTAAGCTTAAATCATTTCATTCTATCAATTGTCTACCCCATTCCCAATTCCTCCCCTCCCTCCAATGGCTTCCCACAATGCTTCCACCCCTGCTCCAAATTACTTCATATCATCAACAATATCAGTTTCTTATCATTACAATCTAAAGATAACATCATTTGACTTAATATTGATCTAAACATATTAAGTTTTGTTTCACATCCCAGTTCTTTTCCAGATATATTTTAAAGTCACTCCATTCTTGAAAAAACACGTCGTCTTCTTTATTGTTCAACTTCTTCGTAATTTTGTCCATCTCTGCCATGAACAGAACTTGGGGTAAATTAACTCTTAAATAGGTCTGTGCCTCAAAACATTTCCATTCTGTAAAAAGGTGCACAAGAAGCGGTTAATTTTTAACCCCAGCCGCCCAGTCTCCAGCTTGGTAAGCGCAAAACTGCCGCAGCACCTTCTGGCTAGACGGAACAGGAACACACAAAGGTCAAACGCCAGCTTCCCCTCGAGAGCCAGCTCTCCTTTACCGTAAATCATTGCGAGGGTGGAGGAATACGGCAGTGCCTGGGCTTGCCGATAAATTCCACCTTCGTGGGACTAGAACATATTTATATGCTGGAGATACCGCAGGCTGAGTTCTTAATCATGTACAGGACAGGGAACTCGGCCTGTTTGTTTGCCGAGTCCCATGTGCTAACAATGGGAATCACGCAACACATGAATGATTGGGTAGGACCCTTCCCCTGCCCTGTCTTTTTATCCACAGTTAAACTGACACTATGTCCATTTTCTGCAACACAGACAACTGCTCGGGGCAACTGTCCCCTCACTGTACCCACTATTCTCACAGAACCAGTATGGACATCAGAGGAAGGCAGCGGCCTCTATGCCCGGTCGTTGGGTATCCAGAGGAACTGGTTGGCCACAGTGTGAGACAGGATATTAGACTGGATGGACTATTGGACTTCTGGTCTGATCCAGCAGGGCTCTTCAACAGTGTTCCCTCTAAGCTGAGTTAGTGTGAGCTAGCTCACAGGTTTTTTAGCCTCCAGATCACATATTTTTGTCTTAGCTCAGAAGGGATGGCTCCAGAGCAAACTAATTTATGCAGTAGCCAAAGCACTCACTCACAACTTGAATGCCAGAAGCTCACAAAGTAGAATTCTTGCTCATAAGACTCCACAGCTTAGAGGGAGCATTGCCCTTCATATGTTCTTACGTTCTCTATTTTCAGTCTACCTCACTCCCCCGGCCACAAGCACCTGGCTGGATACTCCTTATTTGTTAAGAACCTTTATAAGAACATTTTTTGTTGTTGTTGTTCAGTCGCACAGTCGAGTCCGACTCTTTGCGACCCCATGGACCAGATCACGCCAGGCCTTCCTGTCTTCCGCTGTCCTTTGAAGTTGGCTCAACGTCATGTTCGTTGCATCTATGACACTGTCCAACCATCTCATCCTTTGCCGTTCCTATCTTCTTTGACCTTCAATCTTTCCCAGCATCAGGGTCTTCTCCAGTGAGGGCTCCCTTCTCATTGGGTGGCCAAAGTATTTGAGCTTCAGTGTCATTATCTGGCCTTCCAGGGAACAGTCATGGTTGATTTCTGTAAGGATTGACTGATTTGATCTTCTTGCAGTCCAAGGGACTCTCAAGAGTCTTCTCCAGCACCATAGTTCAAAAGAACCTATTCTTCGGCGCTCAGCTTTCCTTATAGTCCAACTCTCGCAGCCATACAGGACTACTGGGAATACCATTGCTTTGACCATGCGGACTTTTGTTGGCAGGGAGATGTCTC
>NW_015168151.1:69479-69618 GCF_001447785.1 Gekko japonicus | reverse complement strand
GGTCCGCTCATCTGACGTACGTCAAAAAGTCATCTAGACTTGCCACGGCACTGGTTGAAAGATTCTTCCGTACAAAGGGGGCTAAGCGGATTCCCCCTGCCATCGAGGTGTATAATGCGAAGGTGGTCTCCCAAATTTT
>NW_015168151.1:38419-69369 GCF_001447785.1 Gekko japonicus | reverse complement strand
TGTCCTTCATATGGAATTGGTTCAATCTTCGCTCGAAGCACGTGCTTGGAAAAGGGCATTCAAGTTGAGATTTAAGCTATCTGACCCAAGTCATCACCCCCAGGCCGGTTTTCTTCGTCTCATCCTAAAGGACACGACATCCAACCCTTGGTTGTCCCTTCTTGCGGGTAAACTCAAGACATTGGGAGTTCCGATTTCCTCACCTACTGAAGAGCTGTTGCCCTCCCAGCTCGAGGAAACCTTGAAGAAACTCAAACAGTTGGATTGGGCTAGCACCGTGGTCAGGGCCAGACGCACCTGTTCTCCTTTGGCTCTGGGGTTGCCCCCTCCAGAGAGATTTCTGGATTTTCATTCATCGCTACCAATTCCATCCCACCGTCGCGCCTTTATGCTGGCCCGCTTAAATGCATTTCCAACGATGGTAACGCTGGGCAGATTTAGAGGCTTACCTTACTCAGATCGCCTCTGTTTGTGTAACTCCAGCAAAATTGAAACTTTAGACTATCTGATGTTTTGCTGTCCCCATTGGACTCAAGATAGAGGGATATATATCATTCCTATTCTTACGAAGATGAATCTTCCCTTGCAACCTTGGGTGCTTTCAGTATTGTTGTCTGATTCAAATGCCGATGGACTGATAACAGCTAACGTGGCACGGTTCCTGGCTAAGGTTGCTGCTCTCAAGAAACACTGAAAGCTTTATCATCTCTGCAAACACCTGTACCGATTTTAATCTTTGGAGGATTTTAGTTAGTTGGCTCCGCCCCAAGTGTAGTTAGGTTCTTTTAATTCTCTGGGCTATGCCTGGGTTTTATATGTTTACTGATTGTGACTATGTACTTGTCATATTTTATGTCAATTTTATGTACCTGTTTTACCCCTTTTGCATTCTCTGTTGGTCAAGACTTCGGTCATATAGACCCATAATAAATTGAAAATTTGAAGATGACTATAGAGGCTGGGTATGCCCAGCTGAATTGTATTTTGCTGTTGTAAAGTTGCTGAGCATACGGCTTCATTAATCTCTTTTGACTCAATGTGTCCTGGCAGAAGTCTTGCCTGACATAAGCCTTCTTCCCTTTATAATTCAGTCCTTTATTTTTTTTAAGGTAGAAAATATCGTTGTTTCTTTTCTCTTGCAAATTTTACTATAACAGGGTGTGGTTCTCCCCTCCTTCTCTTAGTCTGCAGCCTATGTACCCTTTCTATTCTCTTTCTGTTTGGTCTTCTTCTAGTTCTATCCCTTGTTCAGATATCCCTTTCTCCAAATTCTTTTGCCTAACATCTTCTGAAATCCCATATATAATCTAATTTGTAAGTCTGCTTCAATCTGTCAGTTCTGCATTCTGTTTCTTCAATTGGGTGATTTGTTCCTTGTTATCTTGAGCTATGTTTTTTGCTTGCACAGCGATTGCCTTGACTCCTTTGATCTCTGCCCCTATCTGTTTCACCTCCTGTTTAACTTCACCAATCTCTTTTGTTATTTTTTCCTGTGAGGTTAACATTAAAGCCTGAAACTGGGCAATTTGCTCCGACAGTGCTTTTACTGTGGTCACCATTTTCAGTTAATTTGCTGACTGCAGCCTCTCTATCTATAAACGTTGATAACTGTCTTCTTTCCCTGCTGAGCCACGAATTCCTCGGCTCTCCTTTTTCCCTATTGCCTTAGACACTACTCAGACTGTTCTCTGGCAGTTTGGTGAGACTTATCACCTTCTTTTAGGTCATAAATCTGTTGTCTGTTCGGAGCGGAGGAGCAACAGCATCTGCTTCTCAGAGCATGCACACACCTCTCCCCGAGTGGTGGTGAAGCACCCACCCCTTCCGTATCCCAGCTTTCTGCTGCTCCTGTCACTGTCAGTGGTAGGCTGCCCTCAGGCACAACCCCATCCAGCACCAGAAAGCAGCTGTGGCTCCCATCTGCTCCAACCATATCCATGGAGTCATGTTTCCAGTCCACTGTTTGGAAACATTTCCATACCCTCCCCAGTGTGGCAGAATTCCACATGCACCATGCCCATGTCCAGAGAGGCAGGAACATCCAACACCTGTCCTCCACCATTCTCTGGCGGCACCTGCAGAGAATGCACCCCAGGATGCTCCCTGGGATGGGCAGTTCCCCTCCTTCCCTGGGCCCAGGAGTCACCTGCACTGTTGCAGATGGCCACAACCCTGGGCCCCGCTCACTCATTGCAGTCAAGGTGATTGCTGGGCATGGCCAACCCCCTCCTCCCCTGCTCTACCTGAGCCCAGGAGCCATCTGCACTTTTGCCAATGCTGCCAATGTTCTATTCTCAGGAACAGTTGGCCAAACACCCCCAGACTTTTGGAAGGGGCTCCCCACAGAACCCCCACGGCAGCAGGGAGAGTGTATTGGATGTGGGTACTCAGCCAAGGCACTTACTAGCTTGGGCAGAAACAGGTGGAGAGCAAACCCCCAATGGGGGTGTTTTATTTGGCTGTGCACCTGGGTCTAGAGCTCACCAATCAACTGTGGTGAGTCCTCCTACTGCACAGAGAGACATCAGAAAGGCAGGACAGACATCCCCAGAGGTTTGATGGGGCTCCACACAATGACACTGTGGCAGCTTGGTGGGCACTCCAGTCAGACACCCAGCCAAACACCCCATGAGGCCCAGACACTAAGATCCCCTGGTCACCGCCCACCCCTAGGTGAAATTTCAGCATGGTTCTTCACCATTAGCAGAACACATCGTACAAGTAAGAGATAATCAGTTGCGATGGTGTTCAGGCTCATCCCCTTCCCCCCTGCCTCTGACGCAGCAGACATGCAGACTTGATGCTGCGTGAGAAGTGGACAGGTCAGGCACTGGCAGGTGTCCAGCAGTGACACAAGCTCAAGGGTAGCAGCATCCCAGGTGGGCAAGATATGGCAAAGTAGGAATTCAAACCGGGGTCAGCCACAGCTTAGTATAACACACTAACTGTGTGACAATGGGTGCGTTCAGACAGGCCATTTAGTCCACTTTCGGCACCCTTCAGTAACGGATATTATATCCACATTCACACATCCAACATCTGCGCACCGTCCCCAGCCATCACTTTCCGGCTCAAACCCCCTTTAAAATGGAGTATTTTGTTACCAGGTCCCCAAGTGGTGTTTTCCTGAATCTCTGGTTCTAGTTGCACTTTTCTGACATCTGATCGTTCCTGCGGTGTCGAGCCACTTCTGGTTTAAACCCCCTCTCCGCTCGAAAGCTGCCTGAGGCTTCCACTTTTCGCTCACCATTTTTTAATGCATTGGCGGTGTGCGCACAGGCGGGATAATAATACCGTTCTGCCTTGCAAGGGGTTGTCATAAGTACTGCAGATTTCTAGAATATTCTAAAGCAACATATTCTGAAGCTAAGACATATATGGAGAAGAGAAGCGGGAATTTCTGAGGTGGAACAGTAATGGAGATTAGAGCATTAATTCCAATATCAGTTCTCAGTTTGGGGCACCAGAACCACTGCTGGAATGACAATAGAATGGAACATCCTGATTTTCCTGCCGCACATAAATCTGATAGGAAGGTAATACTGTCCTCTCTCATTTACAAAGTGAGAAGGAACTAGTAGTTTTAACAGGAAGCGAAGTTAAGGCTGTTCAGAATTCTAACTGGCCGAAGGGCAGAAGAAATGCCGCTTCTGTCTATAATGAGGGAAATATTATGCACCGAGTAGAGATTCAGACTGCAAGCTTTTCAGCTGATAATACTATGGGACGAGTCCAATAATGAAGATACCATTCCTAGGGACCAAATACTTCAAGGCATTCAGAAGCAAGCATTCATTTCTGCTGGAGGTAAGAATGTAATGCAAAGGCACAATCCCAAGATAGAATTCTAAAATCCCAGGCTAGAATTCTGTATTTCACTTGCTCTTGTCAGGGGCTGCACATTTCCTGGTGGGACTTCAAAGAAATGAAGAATCCCTAATTTTCCCAAAACCAACAGAAACTTCTAGAACTCTGTCTGCAAGCTCAGTGTTCTATAAATATTTTAAGGCATGTGTATGTTGTTAGTGTGAAAAGCATTGTTAGCATCAGAAACACAAACTGAATAAGAATAGCTATTTTTCTTAAACTTGAGAATCTTTTTACATGAGCAGCCTCCTTAAATAAATATAAGCTTCCATAAGTAAGCCCTACCCCCATTAAGCAGCCTGCCTGAGGTTCCAGGATCTCTTAAACCCATTAGTGAACAAAAATCTGTTCTTGGAAAGTCACAACCATGACTCTGGTTGGAAGGAATTCTTAGACGGGACTTATCGTGGTGGGGCAGTGCATCTGTCTACAGCCTGAGCTCCTAAATTCATTAATAACACAAGCAAACAAAAAGACCCACCCCTTCAGGTATGTTACTAGGGTTATCAGAAACCCCTGGTGTAAACTAAAATTCCTTTTTGAACTCCAAAGAACTGATTACATAATTAGAAATTTAGCTATCCTAGTTCAGAATAGCAGATTATCCAAGAACAGGGAATTTGGGGAAATATGGTAATTCGGGAAGTTATTATAAAGGGGAAATATGGTAATTCAGGAAGTTATTATAAAGACATGCATTGTATCAGAAACTGCTAGATTCAACAGGACAAAACTTGTGTTGCTTCAGACCAACATCACTACCCACCTGAATCTATCTGCTAGATTCAAGTGAAGGTTTAAATGCAATTATCTCCACCCCTTTCTCAGTCCAGCCTAATGATATCTACATAAGGCCTTGATTCTGGAAAAACTTCAGGTTATGTAGGAAATGCAGGCTTTCTTAAAGAGACAGACCTCAAATTGCTGAACAGGCATTTCTTTGGCTCTGATCCACAACAACTATGTCCTGTTTATGCCACTGTCCTAGGCAGGCAGAGGAGAACTGGTGAAGGGAGGCCCTAGTGATGTTTTGTCTGAAACTGGAGCCTGTTTCCTGATCTTTATAGTCAGGAGGACCTATCAATAGCTTTTAATAGATGATGCTCTTACTGACCCTTCCCCTTGGGCTGAGAGTAATTGTTATTTTCTCTTCTCTTAGGAGTATTCTGCCCCAGAATTGACCAGATGGGACACTGGTCTGGGTTGCCAACTCTGAGTTAATTCCTGGGGATTTGGGGGTGAGGGCTGGGATATCAGTAGAGTACAATGCCATATAGTCCACCCTCCAAAGCAGCCATTTTCTTTAAGGGAGCTGATTTTTATAGTCTGGAGTTCAGTTGTAATTCAGGGAGATCTCCAGACCCCACCTGGAGGATGGCAACCCTTCACATGTATCCTGTTACAGATTTCAGCCCGGATATGCTCATGTGCTGATGTGACAGGCTGCACAAAAAAGCAGGTTTTTTAAACGCTGCTTGGGACAGAAAGTCAGGGAGGTTAGGAGTTAACCTTCCCTGGAGAGAACAGCCTATGTGATTGGCTGCTCTACTCACTCTCTGATTGGCCAGCATCATCTTAGAGAGGAAATAAAACAGTTGACCTGGAGGGAAATTTTTCCTTTGCCTTTTGGTCTTTGTCTGGAATCTAGCATCTGGATCAGTAAACAGAGGGTTTAGCTTCTGAAGGAAGAGACTTTGGGAGTCAGTGATTTCTGTCAGAGAATTGTCGGAAAAAAGGGACTCCATTGTTTAAGATATATCAAAACTCTCTGAGGGAGAATGCAGATTCTCAGTTAAGAAAGCTACATCACTGCTTTATACACATATAGTACTAGAAGAGGAATTTGACAGGAGGTTTGAGGAGTTAGAGAGAACTCCCAGACAAGGCAAACAGGAAAAGGAGTTTTTCTTCTTAGGGACAAGATGAATAATTTCTAGCCAGCAGGAAGGGATTGGGAAGAGAATCGTGGTCTGTGATAAAGGTGAAGAGCTTAGACACCTCAAGAGTTACTGGAAAGCTATACTATCTAAAGGGAAAACTTGGATCTCTAAAGGGAGAAACCTAGAAACACTAGGACAAAGCCATTCACTAAGAAACTGTATTTAAGATTCTGTGTAACAGCTGCAATATATAATAAACAGGGCCGGCCCGAGGTTGGCCTGCAGTCTAGGCGAGCGCAGATGCCAACCTCCTGGTGGGGCCTGGAGATGCGAGCGGTGGGGGGGTCTGGGCATCCCCGGCCCTCCTCCTCCTCCCACCCACACCCCCGCCACCAGGCAGGAGAGGCCAAGGAGGAAGAAGAAGAAGAAGGCATGAGGGAGCGGGGAAAAGGAAAGCACCATGCCGGAGAAGGGCCACTCCTGCCGCCACTGCGCAGGGCTCCTGAGGTGCCGTGCGGTGTGCGTGGGGGTCTGGGCGTCCCTGGCCCTCCTCCCCCCCGCCGCCGCCACCACCGCCGGGCAGGAGAAGCCGAGGCAGAAGAAGGCAGCGGCAGCAGGGGAGAGTGGGGGGGCGGGAAAAAGGAAAGCGCTGCACCAGAGAAGAGGCGAACGGCAATAAAGCCACGAGGACAGCGACGAGGAAAGGAGGTGAGCATTTGAGAGAGAGCGCTGGACTGGGAATGGGCCTGCGCCCTGGAGAGGAGGAAGGTCGCATCAGGAAAAGGAAGGCAAGCGGGACGCCCACAGAGAAGTGATCCTGTACAATGTGGATGCAAAACAGCGGCCATGGAGGGATCCGGATGCCTGATAATGATGAGGCCACCCCGGCCGGCCTCCCACCCCCGGCTGCGGGAGGCACACCTTGGGGGCTTCTGGAGGGGGTGGGGCTGGAGGCCAGAGCAACCAGCTGCACCTCTTCCCCTCCCCTCTCTCCCCTTCCCCACTGAGGGCTTGGGGCACCTGGCGGCCGCAGTAACAGAAAGGAAGAAAGCGCCGCGCCCGGAGAAAAGGCCCTGTCCCCCCCCCCCCCAGCCGGGCAGGAGAGGCCGAGAAGGGTGGTGGGGGCGGGAGGAAAGTGCCACGCCCTGCCCACACTGCTGCCGGTCGCGTCCTCCTACAGCCGGGAGGCAGAGGTCCTCCAAGCCTCGCTCCTCCCTGCGTCGGCGCCCCTGCCTCTCCTCCCGCGCCCTTGCCCCCGGCTCGCACTCTAGGCGAAGGCCTAGTTCGCCTAGCGGGCGAGCCGGCCCTGATAATAAGCAAAAACCTCTCACTGAAAAGAATTTGAAACTCAGAAATTAAGCTACAACAACTCTCTTGCTTGTTCAAAAAACCTCTCCATTCTGTATATATATTTGAAAGTTTTACCTCAGCAACCCCTGTATCTTGAATCCTCTATATATTCCCTGCCTGTTTATTAAGATCTTATGTTTTGAACATTAATTTTTCCTAATGTGCCATTTCATTAGGGTATCTTAAAATAAGGCAGCTCCTGTATTCCCTCTAGCCCCTGTGCTGGGTCATAAGCCTAAACTAATATCTTTGACAGGGTGGGACAGTTAAAGATTATAAAACAGAAGAAATACATGGTACTGAAAGGCGGCTCAGTCACTGAGGGGAACTAAAAATATTTTTGGCAGGAAAATCTGCCTGGGAGTTGGGAAGCGACTGTCATAGCTGAGTTTTCAGTTTGTGAAACCCAAGTCAGCAGAATCAAGATACATGAATATGAAAATGTGCAGTTCTTTGAGGTTTAATTTTGTTCCTACCTACTTTATTTTGGAAAATTCCCAAGTTTGTTGATTTGTTTTGTGGTTGTTTTGATGCTTCTTTAATATCTAATCTTATATCTTCTTTTGTGGAATATTTGAGGGACAGAGGTTGCCTGCTTTACCTGTAAGGCTTATTGATCCCTTTTTAGCTGACAATAGCATTGTTTGCTATTCTTATCTTATTACTCTTAAGTTCAAACACCTGAGTCTGCATAGCTGTTTCTTTTCTCCAAAAATACCAGTTTCTGAATTCCCCTCCTCCCACCCCCAAGGCCCTACCATTGGTGCATTATTAGAATGTTTCATCTTTGAGATTCTAAGGGTGTGATTTTCTTTGGCAGATGAATATGCAATGTTACCAGGTTTCCGTTGAAAAGAGAGACCACTGGAGTCTTGTGAAACTTTTGTGATATATGCCTTTTGTACAGATATACGCAGAGTACAGATGGAAGCAAATAAGTGCTTCATTGAGGCAGCAGACAGTGTTGTGTAGTGGGTAGAGTGTAAGATGAGGATCTGAGAGATCCAAGTTAGAATCCCTGCTCTGACATGGAAGCTTACCAAGTGATCTTGGGTCAATCACACACATTCAGCCTAACCTACCACATAGGGTGGTTGTGAGGATGAAATGGAGGAGAGGAGAACTACGTAATGTGCTGTGAGTCTCCATGGGGGTGATAAGGTGGATTACTGTTCCATGTCAGATTCTGAAAGACAGAAAGAGATAGCTCGGGGTAGTTCAGCCAACTTACAACAGTTTTGGTCTTCCTTTCTTCCTGTCTCTTCCAAGCCCTTTCTTTCTGTCTCTTCTAAACTCAGAATCTGCTGCTTTTCCATGCACATACCCCTTTCCTAGTCCTTCCCTCCCTAGTCTTACATGGCTACTCAACAAAGTTATCAGCAGACTAACATTAGCAACCACTGAGGACAGATCAGCCCACCATTCTGAGTAGTCAGCTTATCAAAGGAATGGTCAAAGGGCCTGTTTGATATGCAAATGCATGACACAGTTGATTTATTTTTTAGTATTTACAAGGGCCATAAAGGCAGCTAACAATTTAAAATATACATTATAAAATTATATTTTAAAACCATTAAAAGCAACCTCCCTCCCAAGCACACATCACAGAATCATAGACTTGGAAGGGACCTCCAGGGTCATCTAGTCCAGCCCCATCATTATAAGAATTAAAAAGCAGAGTTTAAAAATGAGTTACAATACATACAACACATAAAAACATGGTAAAGAATGATAACTTGTAGAGGAAATGCAAAACAAAAGCAAAGGTCTTCACCTACTGGTGGAAGACAGCAACAGAAGGGAACAGACAAATCTCCCTAGGGAGAGAACTCCAGAACTTTGGTGCCACAACTTAGAAGGCCCTTTCCTGGGTTGTCACCTGCCTAATCTCAGAAGGCCTTAATTCTAATGGCCTGAACAACATATATTAATTTTGGCAGAAAACCACCTATCAAATTTCAGTCACATGTCCAGGAAAGTCATTCTAGCTCTTCATCCTTAACATAGAGGAACTTTCAAAACAAACAAGTGTGGTCATGACATTTGGTAATTTCTGTGCATAGTAACCGCGTTAAAATTCCAAGATTATTTCTAGCATAACCAAGGCCAATACACATGTGCAGAGATTGCATGATGTCATCTTGTCTGGGTTTCAGGTGTCTATTGAGTATGGTTGCCAACTTTTGTCTGGGGAATACCTGAGGATTTGGGGGGAAGTGTCTAGGGAGGGTGGAGTTTGGGTATGTGACGAAGTTCAGTGGGGTTGTGATGCCAATAAAGTCTATTGCCCAAAGCTGCCAGTTCCTCCAAGGGAACTGATCTCTGTGGTCTGGAAATCAGCTGTAATTCTGAGAGAAGCCCAGGCCGCACTTGGAATTTGGCAACCCTATATTAGAATTCATGTCAATTTAAAAAACAACGACCACACTTCACGATACACTGAAAGCAAGCAGGTCAGAGAGAAGGGTTTTTGCTAAGGGTGGGAGGAAATCAGTCATAACAACCAATACTTAATATTTGTATAATGTTTTCAAGTGTCCAAAACAGCTCACAGATATGATCTTGTTTTAATCCTTACAGCATCATAGTAAGACGAGGCAGCATCATTATCCTCATATGGCAGAAGTGGGCTGAGGCTGGCTGAGAAAAAGAGGATTGCCTAAGGTGACCCACACTTTGTTCATGACTTTGGAATCCAATCAATTTATATTCTTGCCAGGATCCTACCAGCTTTCCACTGGTGAATAAGGAAGAACAACCCTGTGGAAGTGTATGGAGAACTGTGGAAGTGTATGGAGAATGGCCATGTGGGGCAGGATGTGCAAGGAGGAACAAAATTAGACAAGACTGAATGGAAAAGCTGGTAAGATCCAGCCCATTCATTTTAAATATTCACATTTAATTACTGTGACATTTTACTATGGGCTACAGCCTGTACTCTTGAACTGAAGGTTTGCAGATATAGAATTTGCCTGTTTTTACCATAAAATATGATGAAAAAATGTGTTTCTAAATATAAGATTTGTCATCTTCAAAATAAAGTTCAAAGCAGACTGCTGAATAAGTGTGTTAATCTTCAAGGGTTTATACACCATTGACAGCTCAGTGGGGAGGAATATGCTGTGTTCTTAACATCAAGGGAAATGTTTGTCATATTTTTCTTTAAAATATCTGTGGCTACCATTTATTTACTTTGAAAAAATATATATGCTGCCTCTCTAGAGACTGTTTATATAAAGCTTGTGGTACAATTTATCACTTGATTAGAGACCGCAATCATGCATGTTATATTGCCTAACTTTTAGTGACTCTACTGAGCAAACCCAGGATTTTCCCAATTGAATCTATCTAAAGAATTCTGGTATGGTACATATCTAGTTGGTCAAAACCTGGAATATCTCATACATATCTGCTAGCGCTTGAAAGCCAAAAGACACTGTAGTTACAACTATCTCACTTCAATCAAGGTGAAAGTCAAGTGAAGAAAATGTGCTTGTGTAAAGTGCCAGCAAGTCACAGCCAACTTATGACAACCCCAGCAAGGGGCTTTCAAGGCAAGTGAAAAGCAGAGGTGGTTTGCCATTGCCTTGCTCTGCAGAATCTTCCTTGGTAGTCTCCCTTCCAAGTATCAGCCCGGCTTAGCTTCTGAGAACAGACAAAATCGGGCAATACCCTTCCTTCTTGCAGTCACTGAGTGTCAGGACTCAGACTTACCTGAGCCAGAGAAGCCTCCTGCTGCCACCCAACAAAGGTCCCCACTGGTGCTGAAAATGCAGTCGATGGAGGAAAGAAGGGCACAAGCCAACTCACCGGAGAAGCCATGTCACCCCTGCCTTGGCACAATGGGTGTTGGTACCCTGCCTGCTACAGGGCAGGACTCCCAAGTCCCTGAGGCAGGAACCTGTTGGAGGAATGCCAGGGCAGGCCAGAGTAAAAGTGCAGGGGGAGATAGGGTGAGGGGAGGGGAAGGGGAAGAAGTCAGAGGAATTAGGCCAATTACTTACCAGGCACAGGAACCCAAGCCTCAGAGGGAGAGAAGCAAGGATGCGAAGCAGTTATCCACTACCTTCAGGGAAGACAGACAAGCATGGAAGGCACAGGAGAGGAGCAAGGAGGGAGAGGGTTTGAAGGGAAAAGGGACATGACCAATGGGAAGAGGGAAGAGAGAAGACAGACAAAGGAAACAACCACTCGCTCAGGGGAAGGGGAGGCACAAACAGGTGGGGGAAGGATAAAAAGGGACAAGAAGCTGAGGTCAGGGAGGATTGTGGTCTGAAGTCTGTGCTAGAGAGAGTGAGTGACAGAGACTGGGAGTAGGCTACCAGAGGTGACATAACCCCAGCCTTCCCAAGTCTGAGACCTCAGCAGCCCTGGGAAAATAGCAGAGGGGGGAAGCATCACGCGTGAGCAAGGAAAGTCTTACAACTGAGATAATACTCTTAAATTAAAGATTTTGCAGAAGTGTGAAGGTGTTTCTTATCACTATGCTTGAATAGGATATTTAAGTCTTAATTGGTCTCTTCTGGTCTGTATCTTGGGTCCTTCTAATAGAGTTCCAGTGTGTCACAGTGGAATAGTAAGCTCAATGTTTGGGGAACGTTAAATCTGACAAGAGTAGAGTTGAGAAGGTGCTAGTTAGGGATGGGCATGAACCGGCTGATGAACTAAAGCTCGTCATGCATTTTGGGCGGTTTGTGGTTCACGAAACAATGTTTGTGAACTGAAGACCCACCACAAATGTCCATGAATTTTGATGCAGTTCGTGAAGAGCTCTTCATGAAAAACAGCGAAGTGGAAGGGGGCTCCAGGATTGTCATCAGGCCACTAAAGTGATCCATGTACTTGGTGAGCACAGAATTCCTTGCAGTTCAAATAGATCAACCCCCCCCCCAAATTGTGCCTGCAAAATTGCATGCAGTATTTCAATTACCAGTAGTATACACACTGTACACTAGTGCATATATCATGATGGCAAAGGGGTGGAACTGATTGTAAGAACTGCAAATCACATCTTGCCTGTGTGACTAATCAGGGTGCACTTTTATTTAAAGAACTCTCGTTAACCATCAACCAAATGTTTCAAAAGAAAATGAAGCCCTGGGATATACCTTTCATTAGTCAGGTAATAAGTGTTAGACCAGGGAACTCCTGAACCAACAAAAAGCCATTTTCTCTAAAAGTAGGCCCAAAGAGACAAGTGAAATGTTCCATTGATATGTCAAAACTTAACTGGCAAGAAACAGTATAGATACCAGCTGATCGCCCAGAATGAGGAAACCCAAATGGCTCAAAAGTCCATGGCTTTTGCAAATAAACCACTCTGAGCTATGCAAACAGGATGAAATAGCTGACAAGACAGTGATATGGGTAGGGGTATATTTCTAATGATATATTTCTAATACACTTAAAGATTTTAATAAGCACCCTAGGAGATGGACAGAGGAAAGGAGGAAAGAGACCTCATCTCAGCAATTATAATAGCTTAATTACTTATGGTTTTTCTTGACCTCAGGAGTCAGATTCTTTAGGAATTAAAGGCAGGCTAGTAATTAGTGAGACTCGCAAATGTCAGTTTACCTGAGCTGCAGGAACTAGGCCAAGTAGAGAGAAATTTACCAGCTAAGACAGATTTCAAATCTTAAAAAGAGTTCCATAGGGGGGGAAAACCTTTCTTTCCAAAATGGAAATAAAAATTCCTGTTTGTAAGAAAAGGATGGATTGAATCCATATAAAAGCCTTCATGACCAGACAGCTGATGTTTAAGTTTGAGTAGCAAAGTGGGAGGCGAGGTCTGGAACAGATTTGAACACTGACCAGAACAGAATGAACAAGCACATGCATGACTCTCCCCACCCCTCTTCCTCTGCTTGTTTAAAATTTTCTTGTAATCCATCTGAAATACTACTTATGTGTATCCAAGGCTTTTTTTGTAGAAAAAGCCCAGCATGAACTCATTAGCATATTAGGCCACACCCCTGACAGCACAGCTTATTGGCATATTAGGTCACACACCCCATGCCTTCCCTTGGCTTGCCTAGGTGCCCTGCGGCTGCAGGGAGCCCGGGCAAGCTGGCCCTTGGACAGGCTGGGGAAGGCACGGGGCAGCATTTAAATGCCTCCCCGATCCTTCCAGGGCCCCCCTGGCCCACCCCCTCAGAGTCGCTCGGGGGGGGGCGCTCTCCAGGCATTCCCTCTGTAGCTACACACACAGAGGTTTTGGCTGTAGTGGGCGTGGGCAACTCTGAAGCCGGCCGGAACTCGGTTCCTGTGCATTCCTTCCCAAAAATAGCCCTGCGTGTAACTATGAAGCTATGTAATCACGACGCTATGCTATGCCATGCAGATTAATGCTATACATCTTTTATAAACTACACACATATGCTACGTACATTTGTATCCACCATTGCCAGTGACCAGAGACTCCTAAGGGATGGTTTTTGGGGAAACTATGGATGTAAAGAAGGGTGACTGTCCCAGAAGGTATAATTCCAAGATGGATCCTGTCAGTAGATGGGCCACATCAGCAGTGCTGGGCCAAAGGAGAAGTGGGTTTAGGAATGGTTCCAGCATAGGACAACCTGAACCAGCAATGTTGGGGGTGTTTGGTTGGAGGAAACCCAGACAGGTCATGAGTGTTTTTAAATGCCTTTTGCAAGTGGCAACAACTTCCAAAGGAAATTCAGAAAATTTATTGAGGGCCAAAAGTTAAAAACATAAAGTAAGTACAAACAAAAGAGTGTTTATTTCAAAGACATATAAAAAACTTTTAGGGGCCCAAGTAAAGCCTCATAAAATATTAAAAGTAACAAATGCACAGAAAGGACAGTGTGTGACCTGACACATTTCAGCTCACAAGAGCCTTCTTCAGAGGTCAAATAGTACAAAATACAAAATACACCAAGCAACAAAGTCCCTGTAACACATATAAGGCAATAAACAATTAATAATATAGGACCAAAAATGGAATGCTGCATGGAGAGAGAGAAAATGTTTTAGATTAATATTTTATTACTCAATTGAAAATTCCATCCAATATTAAAAAACATATTTTACTGTACCTAAATATAATATACTTACTTCCAATATGGAATTGGATGACACACCAAAAGATTTCTATTTGGGGGCCACAAATGTATCTGGCCTTGTGTCAGAAGTAGTTGTATATACTGGAAATGATATCAGTACCAATATGTACCTGGAAATAAAGATGAATATAAATTCCAAAATGTAACAAATAGTAAAATGTATTAAATAAAAATATGAGGAATTAAATAAATAAAGAAATACCTTCCAGTTTAGGACCTAAGAGTGCAAGTAAAATTGCTTTATCAGGGACCATGTGACATCAGTATGTAACAGTGTAGACAGATATCATGAACCTAAATAGTGTAATAGAGAATGCTGCAATGCTGATGTAGTGTCAGAGGTCACAGAGAGGGAAAGAATTTGGGGGAGTGTGACATTGCAAAAAAAGACTTAAAGAGATAGTACCCATATGGTGCAATGCTAATGTAACAATGACTTTGCAAAAGGACTTAAGGAGATAACACCCCTACATTGTTGCTGTAATGTCAAAGGTCACAGAAAGGGGGAAAATAGTGTAGATTTTCCAATTTCCCGGGGGGGGGGCTGGGGCGGGGGCGGAGGGGGCAGAGGCATTGCTTTGCAAGGAGCAAGGGTGGCTCCCGGGGGAGGCTGAGCGCCTTCCTGAAAATTTCGGCGGGGCTGAGGCCCCGCCGCCCCCACGAAGATTACGCCTAGGCTAATGTAACAATGACAATGCAAAAGGATTCATGTAGATAATACCTATACTTTGGTGCTATAATGTCAGAGATCACAGAAAAGGATTTTTTTAAAGATATAACAATACAGAAGGATTTAAAGTGATATTGCCCATAGGCAAATAAATAGCACAACAAAAATTTCATAATGCCCTAAAAATGGGCAATTAGACAAAGTAATAACAGAATAAATGCTATGCAATACCCATTTATACAGATTGCCAATAGATTTCTTGATTTAATCCATGTGGTATTAAACTATTCAAAGCATAAATCCAGAAGGTTTCCTTGGCCTTCAGACACTGTGCCAATTGCAAATTGCTAGCCTGGACTTTTTCTTTTTTTTTTTGCAAGTGGCTTCTATGGCTGTGGTCACATGGCAAGCTTCTCCCAATTTATTCCCGCAGTAGATTTGATCGGGAATAATTTTTTTTTGCATTGGGATGTTCACACATCCCTCCCCCAACCGCTTGCATCACGCAGTGCACTGTCCAGATAGCTGCGCTGCCCACGCGGTGGTAGTGGAGAGCAGGGCATTCTCACCCTAGGCTCCCAACTGAAAGCAAGCCTCAAGGGACCTCTCCCCACCTCTGCTCCCCCCCTGCTACTTCTGGTGCTGTGTTCCCAGCTGGGTCTTGGGGGGGAGTCAGATTGGGACCTCCAGGCAAGGCTCCTCACCCTGCTGCCAAGTCCTCCGGCGTGGCTTCTTATCTCCCTGCCTGCTGGGATGACACATGGCTTCCCGGGCTGCCCTCCCTCCCTCACAGGGGTCCAGCGGAGTAACTTGGGCTGCCGGCATTATTTACACGTGGTCCTGCACAGCCCAGCCAGCAGCAGATTAATCACCAACCACAGAAAGAGTGGGGGAGGGACTCTCCTCCCCACCCCTGCCCCCTTTAAAGGGGCAGCACCACGTTTTCCCCTCCGAACAGAAAACAAAACTACCCATCCACATACAACCAAGAGTTTGTGCAC
This sequence comes from Gekko japonicus, assembly GCF_001447785.1. Lineage (NCBI taxonomy): Eukaryota > Metazoa > Chordata > Lepidosauria > Squamata > Gekkonidae > Gekko > Gekko japonicus. The sequence goes on along the minus strand of NW_015168151.1, from coordinate 53,516 downwards.
AGTGGCGGCAGCTTGGTAAAAAAAAAATGCATGAAGGACGAGAGGTGAAAGAGTCGGCTTCTCTGCCCCCTTCCTGGCACCAGAGGGGGTGGAAAGCAGGGTTTGGTGAAAGTACACAGGATCGGGGAGGGGGGACAGAGAAGGAAGTTGGCTCGCTGGAAACCCAAGAAACCCAGGAACCGAGGGGGAGGGCAGGAGAGAGAGAGGAGAGGAAAAAGTTGTGCGCTTCAGTACCAGATTGTGCATGTGTTCAAAGGAGGAAGCAGGGGAAAAACACAACTCATTGTGGCTAAAGATGGTCAGATGACCTAATCGCAATCATTGCGGGAGAGATGGCTGTCCAGATAGGCAAAATCGCGGATTTAAAGCACAAGTACCCGGAAAATACTTGATTTTCCAGGTGCAGGAAAATGCGGCAGAGAAGCGCAAACATTGCTCAAGTGAGCCCGCTTCGGGGTGGGAGGTGGATTGACCTGTCTGATCACCAAATTTAAATGTGAGAGGGAACAGCAGTGAACCCTGATCGAAACAACCGTGTGACCGGACCCTATGATGCTGGAGAAGACTCTTGAGAGTCCCTTGGACTGCAAGGAGATCGAATCAGTCAATTCTAAAAGAAATCAACCCTGACTGTTTCCTGGAAGGCCAGATACTGAAGCTGAAGCTCAAATGCTTTGGCCACCAAACGAGAAGGGAGCACTCACTGGAGAAGACCCTGATGCTGGGAAAGACTGAAGGTAAAAGAAGAAGGGGTTGGCAAAGGATGAGATGGTTAGACAGTGATATCAATGCAATGAACATGAAATTAAGCAAACTCTGGAGGATGACGGAAGACAGGAGGGCCTGGAGTGATGTGGTCCATGGGGTCGCGAAGAGTCAGACTCGACTGTGCAACTGAACAACAACACAACATTCTTGACTTTTTTTTTTGCAAGTGGCACCGTGTGAATGGAGTCCCAAGCAGAGTTCACTCATGTGGCTTGGCTTGCAAAAGACATTTATAGGGAATGCATTCTCTTTAAATGCCTTTTGCAAGCCACACCACAGATTAGCTGGGGCAGTGTGGAGCTGAGAGCTTCATGTAGCCTCAGCTGGGGCTGGCTCATGGTATAGCTGAACACACCCAAATAAAAGCTGGGAAAAATTGGCTTTTGGGGGGTTCAGCTATACCGGTAGCTGTGTACAGATCTCTGATCTGTGCTCAGCTTAAGTGAGACCCAAAAAATACCAATAAGAAGAGGTTGGATTTATACCCCGCCCTTCACTACAATGTCCTTTCCCTCCCCACAACAGACACCCTGTGAAGTAGGTAGGGCTGAGAGAGCTCTTTCGAGAACTGCTTGTGAGAGAATAGCTCTGAGAGAACTTGTGACTGACCCAAAGTTACACCAGGAGTTGTATGTGGAGGAGTGGGGAATAAAACCTGGTTTTCCCAGATCAGAGTCCGTGCTCATAACCACTACACCAAACTGGCCATGTTATAGTAAAATTAAATAGTAGTCCAGCAGCACCTTAGACTTAAATTTGTTAGTCTGAGTCATACCTGAAGGACTGCCTGCTCCCTTAAGAACTCACACAGCTACTATGGACATCTTCAGAGGCCCTGCTTCAGGTGCCTCCAACTTCTGAGATTAGGCAGGTGACAGCCCAGGAGAGGGGCCTTCTCAGTTGTGGCACCAAAACTCTGAAACTCTCTCCCAGGGAGAATCAGCTGTTACCTTCAGTTCCATCTTCCACCAGTGGGTGAAGACTTTTTGTTTTGTTTTGTTTTGTTTCATCCGGTGTTCCCTCAGTGATCCATCCGTCCTGACCAAATCTTTTAATTTTTGTTTTTGAAGTCCTTCTATGTATTTTAGCTCTCTTTTAATTGTTTTAAAGATATGTACTACTCTTTGGGTTGGATTTGTTTTAAAATGCAGTTTAATTATGTATGTTTTTGTTAGCCCGCTGGGTAGACCTTGTAAGGGCAGAAAGGCCGAATATGAATTTTATAAAATAAAAACCAAGGTTCTCCTATTTAATAATGTATGTCACAAATTATTATTATTATTATTACTATTACCATCATCATTATCATCATTATTATTATTAAATTCAATTTTTATCCTGCCCTCCCCGCAAGCAGGCTCAGGGTGGGTTACAAATCATGGAGTAACAATATAATCAAATAGTTAAAACCAAGTCCAAAGACAATTTCAAATAGTGATTTATCTGTTACATGGCAACAAACCTGCAATGTGCAACAGCTCACCAGCCAAATCAACTAGGGTAGCGTGTAGTTTGAGCTTCATGCATGTGTTCTCCTGGCACATAAGGGCAATACAGTGGATCTCTGCTTCTGGCTCGTGGTGTGGTGACTTTAATAGTAGAGAACTGGTGTGCAGGTGGTCCTACCTCAGGATGCATTAACGACTTGAGGGTGGGAACTTTGGCCCTTTGCCATTCCACAGAGAAATAGCCAAATATAACATTTACAGTAAATGTGCATCAAAAAGCAGTAATAATGTGAACAAAATGGACGCATCTGATAAAAGATAATCTGGGCACATACATAAAGGATCGCTTGGGCACAGAATCAAGTCATTTTATATAGTCAAACATTTTATGAATATGAAAAACTGTCTTGGCATGCATAATTTTTATTTAAACAGGATTCCTTTTTTTTTAATGACACAAACTAGTCATTTTAAAGCTTCTCAGATGTCATTACAATACCCAAACAGAATGGCTGTAGCATCTCTCCAATACAGGAGACAAGATGCAACAGTATTGCACATTAATATGGTACTGTGATGAAATATTAACCAGGCCTGTATCCCAGCATGGCTTCATTTGGTTTTCCCTCTAAATTGATTTTGATTTGAAACCAAAATCTAAAGGTTTGATTTAACTCTAGTCAAACTTTTCCCCCCTCCTGCTGCTAGCTCCATCTGTTCTCTCCCTGTTCTTTTATAATAAACCATTTGGTTGCCTCTCTGCTTCTCTGTAGTACCTTTTTAAAAGATTTATGTGACAACATTTCAGAATGAACCAAAGTTCCTAGCAGTACTTTATTTTGACAAAGGCTTAGCAAAAGTAACTTTGCCAGCCCCTGCAGATTATAAAGCAGTGACTGTTATGGGGCTGTGGTGTTTATAGCCAGGTTGGTGCAAATGCATTATGTTCTGTATTAAATATGGAAAGTATAAACAGGCTTAATGCAAAGAAGCAAAGCCATAATTATTGTGTGATAAATGCAGCAGTCTCAGCAGCTTGATTGTATGAAATGGCTATCAAATACTGTTAAATGCATACTTTGATGCCATGGTCACAAGATATGAAGAGTGTAACCTATAAAAGGGAGAAGCTTATTGAGTGATAAGTAAGATAACTACCATAGATGTAAATGCCAAGATTTAAGAAAACAGAGCAATCAGTAACCACTTAGGGTTGCCATTTCTGGTGTGGCTAGCCTGATGTCATCAGATCTCAGAAGCTAAGCAGGCTGGCCCTGGTTAGTACTTAGATAGGAGACCACCAAGAAACTCCAGGGTTGCTACCAGTTTGGTGTAGTGGTTAGGAGCATGGACTCTAATCTGGGAGGACTGGGTTTGATTCCCCACTCCTCCACATGCAACTGCTGGTGTGACCTTGGGTCAGTCACAAGTTCTTTCAGCCCCACCTACCTCACAGGGAGGGGAAGGAAAAGGAATTATAAGCTGCTCTGAGACTCCTTAAGGTAGTGAAGGGCTGGGTATAAATCCAAGCTCTACTTCTTCTTCTACACAGAGGCAAACAATGTGAAACCGACTTTGTCCATCTCTTGCCTTGAAAACCCGACAGGGTTGCCATAAATTGGTTGTGACTTGGCATTTTCCAGCAGCACCCCACCCTTTGGAGGGTGGAGCTTCACGAAGGAAGGGAGCTCAGTGGGGATCATGGGACACTCTACAACTTGTTTCTCCTAGAATCTGTGGTATACCATAGAGTCTGTTTTACAAAGCTGCTATTTACTCCATAAGAAGTCTATGATCAGTTGTAATTCCATGTCTCGCCTTGAGGTTGGTAGTTTGGCCCAGCATAAACACCTCACATCTTGCTTGTCAAAGCTCAGGATAGTTTGGCTTTTTTACTGAAGCAATGAAGGGGGGAACTATATCTCATTGCGGAGGACATGCACATTTGGTATGATAGCTTGCATATCAGGAAACTATGATAGATGAAACATAGGCTGAGGTCACGCACACTAAATAATCCACTTTCAAATCCACTTTCAATGCACTTTCCAACTGGATTTTGCCAGTTCACACACAGGATTATTGAGTGTGTGTGACCTCAGCCAATTCACACTAAGCCAAATAGTTCCTACCTTTCTTTGGCCCCGGTCACATGAGCGGGAAAATCCGCACTGGAAGGGAGGCATTTTAGAGGCGGAGCTAAAAGAAGTGCGGGAGTGTGATCTTAAGGTCCCCCGCGGCTCTGTCCTCATGCCGTCAGCAGCCGATCACACCAGGGAGGCAACAGCATAGTCCCAGCGAGGCAACACGGCAGTACTGCATTACTGCAAATGTGTGGGTCACGGACAGCTGCTGGATGCCATGGGCTACCGGCGTGTCTCCGATCAGATGCCCACCCGTGCCACACATTTACCGGAAGCTACTACCTTTCCCCCAGTGCCTTTTAAATCCGCTTCTTTGGGCCGACGGTTCGGATTGGAGACAGGTGCACTACACTTCTCAGATGTTGTGGTATGATTGCGCCCATTTGATGCACCCTCAATCCTTCCCTTTCGCGGGGCAAATCCTCCGTGTGACCGGAACCCCAGTTTGGTTTTGGTATTACCAGAAACAGCAATGGCTAACAGAATAGGAAAAGGCTAGAACTCTCCCTCACCCCATGATGTAGCCAGATCCGAAGTGGGTTGCCACAGTGGCTTTCTAATATTGAGGGGTGGGGGGAATCAGCAGCTATGCTCAACATCACAGGTAATGTTTCCAGACTAAATTATATTTGGGGATATTTATACTAATAACAAGTATGATTAATTTTCAGTTTCACAGATTATTTTGCCTATCTCAGTACTCCCCATCATCCTGATAATTTACATGCAAATTAGGGCCCTTTAAGTGTATTTTAATTACCATGCTATTTGCAAAAATACAGAAGAGGATGTAAAAGATATATTTATTACTGCAAATATGGGAAAATGTTAATATTCTCCAAATAATTACCTAATTTGCATAGCGATTAAACTCATTTGGTATGAAATCTTCTTATAAATATAGAAGACAAACTCATAGGAAGTTGACAAGCAAGAAGAAAATATTCAGAAAAAGGTATACTTACTGGTGAAAGACTCACAGTACATTATGTTTAATTCCAGCTCCTCAGATTGCTAGAGTAATAAGTCAAGTCTATAAAATATTCAGCATGTACCTTGTTTGCTAAGAAAGTTGAAATAAAAGCAGGACATCAAATACCTGCAAAACACACAAACCCAGTGATTTCCTCCGGGATCTTGTGCAATTACATAATTCAAAATAGTCTCAGAGCCATTTTTTTTCATATGCATCAAAATATGGCTTCTCATATGTGACCTGAATGTTAAGTTTCAGCCCAAAGGGAATATTTACAACTTGCAGGTATGGAAAGATAATAGGAAAAACTGACATGAATTTCACAGTTGCAATGCCTTTCTCTTTTTTTATCACTTCCCTTCTTCCCCTCCTTCAAGAAATAAGCATCAGAGTGGACTAAAGGGGGGGGCTTTTTGCAAGGCACTTCCAGAATATTTATAAACTGGCATAGTATTCTATTCCAACTGATTATTTACTACTTTGTTCTTTATTGCAACCATGCCTGAGATGTTTATGAGGCTTTGACTGCTTTCCCCAGGACCGTCTTGCACTCAGCTCAGAGGAAGGATCCCAGGCCTCAGAATGGAAGCGAAGGGGGTTGCGTTCAAGGCTCCCTCTAAACTGTGGAGTCTTGTGAGCAAAAATTCTACTTTGTGAGCTACTGGCATTAAGGTTGTGAGCAAGCGATTTGGCTACTGCGTAAATTACTTTGCTCTGCATTCATCCTTCCTGAGCTAAGAAAAAAAAAAACTGCGAACTAGCTCACACTAACTCCGCTTAGCGGGAACACTGGTTGCGTCACCTTATTCCTTCTCTCATGCTCTTGCAGCCCAGCATTGCCAGCCATTTTTCCTCCTTGGCCTATTTCCTGGGACATTCTTTTATTTCCCTGCCAGTCATACTCCCCCCCCCACTCCTCCTGTTCCCGGCCCTGATTTTCTCTGGTCCCAACCAAGCACTGGGTCTCCCCCAGTCACTGCCCCAGCCTATCCTCCCATTGGTTCCCTGAACTCGTGGCTCTTTCCACCCAGGTAGCCCTCAGCTGAATCACCCCTGCCCGGTCACACCTCTTTTGGTGTCCAGTTGCAGGTGAAGAAGGTAGAAATTGCCCACACCTGCTTCAGGCACTTGCCCAGGCAAACCAGTCTCAGGGGTCCTGCCACGATGCGTCAGCACTAGAGTCTCAACACCAGGGCTTGCTGTAGCCTAACATCTCCGCTGCAGCAAAGCTGGCTTCCCCATCACCTTCTCCCATTCCACGGTGGTTGGGGTTAAGGCCGTTGTGGCCCCCTGGCTCCCCCACAGTGTCACCGGCTCCTGGGTACCATGCACAGTTTGTGCCTTGCCCTGCAGCCTCACAGCAACTTTGAGGTGAGCTCCGAGCATTGGGGGTGGCTGTGAGGGCCAGTGGAAAAACTGGAGGCTCCCCACTGGTCCTCGTGGCAATCCAGGGGCTCTTTCCCGACTGCAGGGTTGAGATGTGTCCCTGACCCCAGACATACACACCCCCTTGGAGAGCCAGGCAGTGTCGATGGCGAGCACTTGAAGATCCAGGGCATGTAATCAGCACTGAGGTTCTGGGTTGATGCCCTATTGTTAAACTGAAAGGGAGGAGAGACATACTATCTTAGAACCCTGGCATCATGGGCCTTCATCCTGGCCATCCAAAATAGGAGTGTGTGGTCTGTCACCAACTCAAAGGGGTCATTCACCAAATAATACCGTAGTGCCTCAATTGCCCATTTTACCACTAAGGCTTCCTTTTCCACTGTGGCATTCTTTTGCTCTGCCAGCTGTAGCTTGCAGCTAAGGAACAGGATGGGGTACTCCAGGCCATTGTCATCCTGGGAGACGACTGCCCTAGGCCAAGGGATTGGTTTGCAACAAGAAGGGCTTGCTGAAGTCAGGGTTGTGTAGCACCGGCAACTGAGAGAAGGCTCTACAGAGGATGTCAAATGCTTCTTGCAACTCTGGGGTCCACTGTACTTTGTATAGCCTCTCCATCTTGAGACAGTCAGATAAAGGGCTGGCTAAGGTGGCAAAGTGGGGTATAAACTTGCTGTAGTTGCCCACTAAGCCTAGGAAGCATTGGATCTGCTTTTTGGTTGTGGGCCATGGACTCTGCTTGCGAGTGGTTATTTTGTCCAGCAAGGGTCATAGTTGTCTCTGCCCAACAAAGAACCCTAGGTATTTAAACTCCCAAAAACCCACATGGCTTTTTGTGGGGTTCCCTCTCAACCCAGCAGCTGCCAATGCCTGGAGAACCCACTGTAGGTGTTGCAAGTGAGAAGACCTGTCTAGGCTGAATATCCTGATGTCATCAATATAGGCCAGGGCAAACCCATGGAACTGAGCCAGGACATGATTGACTAATCTTTGAAAGTTCATGATGGACCTGTGTAGCCCAAATGGCATCATTTTGAACTGGAAGAGGCCTTGTGGTGTGGCGAAGTCATTTTCTCCCTATCTGATGGGTTCACTGGTACCTGCCAGTGCCCTTTTGTAAGATACTGGGGTGAACCCAGTTGGTCAATTAATACATTTGGTACAATTTCTTCCATTATCATAGTGCTGGAAAAGCACACCAGCTCCAGTTAATTGCCAGTGTAACAAACTGCAATGCTTTCTCCATGCAAGCACATAGCCAAGCCTTTTTTTGGGGGGGGGATTCAAATTATGAAGACTTACATTTGAATGTTTGCAGTACAATTTGAATTAGGAGGATCTACTTGAGAATTTCTTTTCCAAATCCATGTCAGCTCTGGCTGAAATGAACCTGAATTAAAGAGGGGAACTGAACTGGAAAAAAATGTAAGTTTAAGATTTAGGTCAGCCACTGATGTATAGTATGTGATGGAAACCAAACCGCCTGTAGCCAAGCATAAAGACCAGCTCACAAGATTTTCCATAGCCTGAAGGAAGAAACTGATGCAAAGGAAACTTCAAGAGGTGTCAGAGTAACCACACAGGCATTAAAAAAACAGATAAATAGGGATTTATTTGGAAGACTTACGGGATGGTTATTCAGTTATAGTTGTGCAACAGATACTTAATTTTTGTGCAAAAGCAATTCTACGGTGTTGCTGGCATATGCCTAAACTTGTTAATTATACAGCTATTTAGTTGTAGATGCTTTAACTAAGAGCAGGATTATTATGGGCATTACTTGGACTCAAGTCTGGAAATAAAATCAGCCAGTGTTGACACATATAACTATAGCTCAGTTCTACTGAGAGCCTGACACTTTGTAAGTATGCACACTGCCTCTTTTGAGTATGACCTGTGCTAGGATGGAAGTATGTTTAGTATCCCAGAAAAGTTTAGATGGTTAAGTGGGAGGTCATATGGTATATTGGATCCCAGTATCCAGCACCAGAAAACTATTACCCAGTTCTGGACCTTCATTCCCTGCCTGTTATCTGGAGAAGATAATCTGACATGTTCTGCTATTAGCCACAATATATGTTATTTATTAGGCTTCCAGCTTTTTGATTTGTGACTGATTTTCAATGAAGACATTCCATTTGTTTGTAATTTTCTCATTCATATCTTCTTGCAAGCAGTCATTAGATTTTCTTGTATCTTGGTATAGTGTATTTCTTCTGTGTAACTGTATGTCTTTTCTAAATAGACTTTTCATACTTTTTTTCATTGTTAGTGGGTAGTTCCCCTCCCCCTTTTTTTTACTATTGCAGAGTTGACTTTTTCTTTATCTTATTAGTGTAGAATTTCAGAGTTAAAAATTTATAGCATCCTTTCCTTCCAGTTTTTGTTGGGAAATTAGGTTGGATCCTTAAATTGTCATATTTGCATGGTGGATTTTTTGTAATGTGAACAGATACCCTAGATACTGTACTTGTTAGACTGATAAAGTATTCCAGGATGGTAAATTCAGATTCACACCATCCAGAAATGTAATTGCAAGCATGGTACCATCTCTTTCTTTATGGCCATAAAAAAGGCATGAACAACTTGCAACTCACTGAGCTGAGCACAGACCACAAGCCATGTAGTATGGCTTCACAGGTGCTTGTCATCTCCCCCAGCTTTCGTGCGCGTGCGCACACCCGCACCAGCTGTCCCAGCAGGCTGTTTTTGGCTTAGTGAGTCACATGTTGTGCAGGCCTGCCATAAAAACCATGAGATAAAAGCAACGACGCTGGGCACAATCCAGAGAAATTCAGGCACAGCTGAAGTTCATTGAAATCAATGGGACATCAGCACATGGTGATTTCAATGAGATTTTGGAGTGCCAAACCAGTTCCAGATTGCATTCAGAGTGTACAACCACTGAGCTAAAACAAAGGGCAAGTGGAAAGTTGTCAAAGGTATAAGAACCTATTATCGGGTCTATTGCAAAGAAAGAAATGAGTGAAAAGCAGTCCATCTGTGAACAGGTGACCTCTGAAACTGAACCAGCATCGAGGTTATCTGCCAAGGAAGTACCATCTGCTTAAGTTAGAACTCATTTGTGGACAGTTTTAATTCTCATACTTTTTTACCATTTTAAAAGGCTGGAAAATCGAAAGAAATTCAGTTTTTTTTAAAAAAAACCCTTCTGATACCCCTTATTGACATAATATGTATATTTCTGTGATTTTGCACTCTGACTCTCATTTCTAGATTCACACACATACCGCTGATAGATTACATGGTTAAAACAAAGGTTTGCATACCCTGCATTGGGTCTGAAACCCCCTCCCATAAAACAGTGTTTAAACGCAGCCTTTCTATATAACACTTGGTTTTGCAAAAAAGCTATTTCCAACTTCACTTGCAACATCGAACAGATATTATTATTTGTTACAGTTTCTGTACTAATGTGTTAATTGGTTTATTATAATTCTTACCTCATTTATAGATACATTTGGAATAAAAGTGGTTCAGAGTTGCTGTTCTTTTTAATCTGAAGGCTAAATATAGTCTTGACTTCTGTTTGTCTTGATTACAATAAAATTCCATTTATAGCTGGGGTTCTAATAGTACTGTCCTAATCAGAGTGACATCATTCTAAGTCTATTGACCCTGTAGCTTTTAGTTATACCAAATGAAAACTTTAAAGAGGAAAGGTGGGGAAAACAGTGTATTTCCTAACTTGTACTCCCCAGCCTTTCAAATTCTAAATCAATGAACATCAATGCTAGAATTACGAGATCAGTATGTAGGATGTGGCCACCCCACCTTTTGTGACAGCCTCCTCCTCCACTGTTTTTGGAAGCCCACAGGGACACCCAGGGCTTTTTTTGTAGAAAAAGCCCAGCAGGGACTCATTAGCATAACAGGCCACACACAACAGCAGGAACCCATTAGCATATTAGACCACAGCTGCGGGGAGCCTTGGACAGGCCAGGGGAGGAACAGAGGAAAAATGCCTCCCCAATCCTTCCAAGGGTCCCCCTGGCCTGCCCGCCTCAGAGTCACCGGGAGGGGGGTTGCTCTCCAGGTTTTCCCTCTGTAGCCACATGTGCAGAGGTTTTGGCTGTAGTGGGCGTCTGAAGCCAACCGGAACTCTGTTCCTGTGCAATCCTGCCCAAAAATAGCCCTGGGGACACCTCCCTAGCGCCATTCAAGGGTGTTGGTGATGGGTGGGGTTTGTCGATTCCCTTTGGAATCCCCTACACTGCCCTTATATTTTAAGCACTGATATGTGGATATGCACCCATAAATCATTTTCATTCATTTAGTCTTACAACTTGAAACATTCTCCCTCATGGGCATTTTTCACACAGGGACAGCCTTGTGCAGTTTCCTCATTGCTCTTGTGACAGCTGACCTAGTGTGGTGGCAACATGACAGGTTTCCCCACCATTTCCCAGCTCCAGCCAGTACCCCCAGTCTCACAACACCAAAGCTTTTCCAGTTCTAAGGGGAACGGAAGAGGTTAGAGACTTACTTTTAATAAAAATGAAAGCTCGGAGTTCAGAGAAACAAATACAAAGATAACTTTATAATGATATAAAGCGGCCAGCGCGAGCAGCAGAAGGTGCGGATGATGTCATCTCCCGGCACGGCGGAGCCTATTGGACGGAGCCAAGGCCGGGAGAGAAGAACTCACACACCGAGACGGCTGCCTCGCTGGAGAAGAACTGCACCGGAGAAAAGGAGCATCCTGCCGACCGAAGGAGCCAAGGAAGCCGAACCCGGAGACCAGAAGGAAGAGCCGCCACCAACGGGATGCTAGGTAGGCTGACCCAACCCCTGAGAATGTGCCCATAGTTAGGAATCCATAATAGTGATTAGTACTACAAGTAGTACTAATTAGTAGGTGGGGCTGAAAGAACTTGTGACTGACCCAAGGTCACACCAGCAGTTGCATGTGGAGGAGTGGGGAATCAAACTCAGTCCTCCCAGATTAGAGTCCATGCTCCTAACCACTACACCAAACTGGTAGCAACCCTGGAGTTTCTTGGTGGTCTCCTATCTAAGTACTAACCAGGGCCAGCCTGCTTAGCTTCTGAGATCTGATGACATCAGGCTAGCCACACCAGAAATGGCAACCCTAAGTGGTTACTGATTGCTCTGTTTTCTTAAATCTTGGCATTTACATCTAGGAGGAGGAGGAGGAGGAGGAGGAGATTGGATTTATACCCCGCCCTTCACTACCCAAAGGTGTCTCAGAGCGATTTACAAACTCTTTTCCCTTCCCCTCCCCACAACAGACACCCTGTGAGGTAGGTGGGGCTGAGAGAGTTCTTGACAGAACACCCTACCATCAGCACCTCTAGTCATTTTACAAGGAACATAAAAGTCAAAAGATCCTTGGATGTTTGGCATGAACTTTGCAGAACTCATTGCTAACATCCCTACCACTTAACATATCTGATGAGTCACTTTCTCCTTATTCTTTTTCCTTCTTCTGACCTTCTTGTACTCTAATACAGGCCACCCAGTAATTGGAATAACAGCCAGACTGGAATGTTTGTAAATATTAATAATTGCAGATGATCCACAATAAATATTACTGATAATGGTCTTCTTCTTAAGATGAGTTAAGATAACTGTATTAGAGAGTGGTGTGCATTCACTTCTGGGTTTGAATGGTTTATCTCATTACAGAGTAATATATAAAAGCTATAAAAATAAGCCAAATAAATCAAGAGAAGAGGGGGGGAAATCAACACGGGACCTAACAGGGCTTTATCTAGCAAACTGGCATCGGCAATTGGATCCATCTCAAATTATTTCTTCAATTTGAATATTGTAGAGAAATAATTTATAAAACAATTGACAAATTGCATCTCAATACACTGAAATAATTAGACACAAAAATAATGCAAAACCAGAATAGTTATTAGAGATACAATTATATATCAAATTTCAGCAATAAAATACTGATTTCTTATCTTTGGAAACAAGGGACTAAAGCTCTCAGAATTACTAGTGAGATGCTCTCAAACCTGGGAAATTTTATTAAGGATTGGATGAACCTGAGTTCATATTCTAAGGTCCAGTGGAAAAGATCTTCTAAATATGACTATTGTTCTCACTTCAAGACAAAAGTTAAAAGATGCCATTGTTTCATATTTATACAATAAAATATAAAGAATAATTAAATAAGTAAATATTTATTTAAAATCTTGGCACAGTTATCATGGCAGAGTCTTTTGTTTGGTTTGGCCAGGGCTCAGTTGCAACAGTTTTTCTGTTGTTTGAGTCTTAGGCTGTGGTCACACAGCAAGGTAATTGCGCCTTGTTCCCGCTTTAATTTAAACGGGAATATTTTTCTTCGGGTTGGGATTTCTCCACCACCACTCAAGAGCCATCCCTCTCACCGGCTGCTGCTCCTTGCTCATGGCGTTCCCATTCCCACTGTCTGCTGTGCTCCCCCTCGCCCTCCCCCTCACCCCCGTCTGGCGGCAGCCGCAGGGCCGTCCTTGCCGGTGGCCAAGTCGCCGCTGGCCTGGCACTCCTTCTCATGGCACTTCTGGGCGGCCAGGAGGTCGAGGCCCAGCAGGGAGGTGCGTGGCGTGGGCCACTTGAAGATGTGCTGCTCGGCCGCCGGGCTGCTCCACAAAAACTCATCACACAAAAAGAGCGGTCAGACAGCCCTAATCGCAATCATTGTGAAAGATGGCTGTCCAGATTGACGAAATTGCGTGTTCAAAGAGCAAGTGCCAGGAAAACACTTGATTTCCCCAGGGGCAGGAAAAACCCGGAACATTGCAGGAGTGAGCCTGTTTCGGCACGGGAGGTGGATTGGCACATCTGAACAGAAAATTAAAATGTGAGAGGGAACAGTGACGAACCCCGATCAAAAGGACCGTGTGACCGCACCCTTAGTATCTTTAGAAATTGGCGTTTTATGTCCTGGCACCACAATTCTCTATCTGCTGATTAGATGAATTAGTTGTGGATTGCTCTGCCCCCTTCAATAGTGGGTTTCCCTGGATTGTCCCATAAGGTATACATCAGAGAAGATCCTTTAGGTCTCTTTTGATCTGATTTGGAAGGCTCTACAAATGTGCTATATTTACTGCCCCTGTCAGTAATGATTTCTTCCTTTCCTCTGTGAAGACTCTGACAGGGCTTCTATGAAAGAGAGCAAGAAACCTCCTCATTCTCAGCAGCATAAGAGGGACAGTAGATTGCTTGAATGTTAATAACACTCGCCAGTAGGGGGAAGTGGCAGGGAGTCTCATTATTTGCTCAGGGTCCACAAAATATGGCTCTATGCAGAGCAGCTGGCTCAGTGAACAGGTGATTTCTCTCCTGTTTACCCAGTGATCTTGATTTAGAGAGTTACGAGCAATTAGCAATACTATTTGGTTGTTTTGCAGGGTTAAACTGTCTATTGCCCTTGTAGTTAACTGTTCTTGCATAATTTAACAACCCTGCCTGCCAATTGCCACTCCTTCTTCTTTGGCTGCTTCACAGCCCCGCAGCCAGGATTTTTTTGGGGGGGGCACCGGGGGCACCAATTAAATTAAATTTTATTAAATTAAATTAAACAGCTGCAGTGGAGGGGAGGGAGCTCCTTACGCCAGCAGCTCCCACTCCGATTGCCTGCTCTTCCACCAGGCTTTCAACTAGGAGCCACCCACCACTACCACCAACTATTATTCCTATTAACATCTACGGTAGTAGGCCGGCCCTGCATGGAGATCAAGCTACAGCTTCGTGGGAGGCCAAAACACCACTGATTTGGGACTTCAGCATTACATTTTAACTTATTGAACGATCATAGCTGTGAGCACTTTAATTGTTTTATTGTTAATTGTTATTATATGTTGGTTTTAACTGTTTTTAAATGTTTTATATGACCAGGCACATGGTGCTGAAAGTGTAAGCCGCCCTGAGCCCTTTCGCGGGGAGGGCGGGATATAAATATAACAAAATAAATAAATAAATAAATAAGAGTCATCATCATCATCATCATCATCATCATCATCATCATCATCATCATCATCATCATCATCATCATCATCATCATCATCATCATCATCTGGCTGGAAAGTTGGGTTAGTAAATCCCAGGTTGGAGGAGAGCCATGGAGCCACCCAGTGCCACTGGTGAGGGCAGCATGGGCGAGTGTCAGCGAGCTGCCATTTCCTTGGGACACCTCTCGTCCCTTTTCTTGTACCCACCCCCTCACTCACTCCTGTAGTTGTTATCCTTTGCATGTAGGTCATCTGTAACTGCCAAGGTTCTCCAGCTGGTGTGATGTGGTGTTGTGTCTTGGCAGCAATTGTTACCCAGGACAAAGTGGCTGGTTTGGAGGGTGTAGTCTATGGCATTCTACCTGTCTGAGGTCCCACCCCTCT